>NC_135500.1:193988789-194263746 GCF_052857255.1 Amblyomma americanum | reverse complement strand
CTTGGCTTCTCAGTCCACTCTCAGCCCAGGACATGCACCAAGCCACCTTAACCCTTATAAAAAGGGTCTATAGACAGTCTATAGACTTCTGATTGACTGTATTGCCTTCGTATAGACATATCTTTTTGTCTATTCATAGTATATAGACTGTCTATTGACAAATGTCTACTAAATGTGTATGGCCATAAATCTATAGATTGTCTATAGACTATCTATAGGATTGTATTGCCTATAGACTATTCTTTAGGGTTTGTCTATAGAGAGTCTATAGACTTCATAGACAGAAGTCTGTGGACAGTCTATAGACTGCCTAAATAAATTTTTGTAAGGGATTGGCCGGTCCCCTGCAGGGTCGGTCCTCAGGCCGAAAAGCGCTGACCGATGGCGAGTTGTGGGGAGGATGGCTAGGAGCGGTGGGTACCGGAGATTGTTCTCTCTCCCTCTCCGGAGGGAACCTTGGGACCGTCTGTGTACTCCCCCTCCCCCTCAATCTCCCTCTCTCCTTCTTCGCTGTTCGAGTGGGAGTACGCCGAGTGGGTGGGTGGGCCCAAGCGCATGCAGTCATGGTGGCGCGAAGTGCGCGCTAGTGCGGCCTATACCTGCTTCTGCTACACGCCGGTGCGCCCCCGAGGTCTTGCGCGCACCGACTGTCCTACCGGAAATCACGAGAGTTAAGCGCACTCACGTTTTCTCCTCCCACGCACTGTGCGCATCCCAACAATGCGTGTTTGCAGGTCGCGCCAACTCGCAGCTCTGATTAATCGAGCGGGCCAGGGAGGACCTCCTCTGTGCCGCTTAAAAAGAGAAAACGCCCAAATTGGCGCACTTCCTCTCGCTTTTTTTCTTGGCCTCGCGGCGGCCCGATTGTCACGCACCACTGGCTGCGGCCGAGCCGCTGTCTTTTTTTTTTTTCTCCCCCTTCGTGGCCGACAATCCTATTACACGCGCGAGCTGCTTAAATCGCGCATGCATGCTCTCTTTTTGTTTTTTCTATCGCCTCCGTACTACAGTCCAGTTCTTCGATGCGCGAGGAGTGTATATAGGAAGCCGGTGCTTCGCTCGATTAACGCACGCCGACCGAGGCCTCGCGGTGACCCCGCCCAAGCGCATGGTGCTGCTTCGTTTGCACACAATGGCGCTCTCGGACGAGTCTATCATGAAACGGCGTATTTCCTTGTCCCCTATTGACCCGGCCCGCGCTATTGGGGCGCCATCCTGTGCGCTGCAACGGCCTGTGAAATCGTGAGAGCCTTGCACGCGTCTACAGCGCCTCCCTCTTCCGCAGGACACTCACGTTTTGAACGCAGCGGCCACAGGATCTGCGGTGCTTACTGCATCTCATCCGGCCGCCTGTTCCCTTCTTCTTTTCCCCTTGCAAAAATGGTCTATAAGAAGTTTATAGACTGTCTATACACAAAAGTCTGCTAAAAGTGTATGGCCATAAACCTATAGAATGTCTATAGACTGTCTATAGGATTTGTATTGCCTATAGACTTCTCTAGGGTTTGTCTATAGAGAGTCTATAGACTTTATAGACAGAGGTTTATGGATGGAAGGTCTATAGACTAAAGAAATTTTCGTAAGGGTCGGAAGCTAAACTTACAGAAGGCCCATAATAAAAGAAACGCTTTGCCTTTTCTTTTACCTCAGACAGCTAATGCGATCATGAAAGCGGGGCTCGTTGGTTACGGCTATAGGCAGTTCGTGTATGGCTTTATATATATAGTCGAAGTCGCGGTCGTAACGGCTGTTGATTCTGCGAGCGCTCACGGCCGCCGCGCGATGTCGCGTGCTCTTGGCTCGCTTGTCTGGAGATTGCCAGCTGTCACGCATGAATCAGGCCTACCGTCGCCTTTGCTACACGCCCTGGCGTTGTGTGTATACGCTTACAACTAAAGCAAAGGTCAGGCCGCGCTCGTTCCTGCGCTGTTGTTACTCGGTTAGAGACTGCGTGAACAAACTACTGCGTGTCATTTGTGTAGCCGGGCGCACCCGCCGTGGGCGAAGCTACGTGGAAGGAGAGACCCCGCCGCCATATATACAATAAACGAAAGACAGAATCCTCGCTATGCGCCAGTGAAGAGAAGATTATAAACAGGGCTGTTTGTTTCAGTACACGACCAGACCTGGGGAGCGGTCGAGTGACCTGTTATTGAATAACAAGGCAGGAACATTATCTTTTTCCATCTGTAAGCAATGAGCAACCTTGTCCACTAACGATTTTTTTTCTTTCAAGCCTTGCCTTCAAATCCGCTTCAGAACGTAACTCATGCATAGCATTTGAAACGAGGACAGGATTGCTGTTGGCGTTTCTCGCGGACTGTCTGTAGAGCAGGAAAAAATAGAAGAATGAAAAGAAAGCTGGATAAAGCTAGGAAGAACAAGAAAACAGTAACTGCTTCGGCGTGGCTATTGGTGATCCCATGGCTCGATCGAGTTCTGGGACAAGGATCAATTTTTCGCGAACTACGATCTGAGAAAACTGCACAGCTTTTCTTTGTAGCTAAGAGGCGCTAAAGCGGGTAAGTTATTCCATTATTTTCAGTGCTTCGTTATAACCATATTTTTATTGCATCCGCGACGAAGTGCAGTATATTCCAAGAGGAATTGCTTTTATTTCGTGGATGTCCACGAATTCAATTTCTCTCTCAGTTGCAACAGGGTTAACCTGTGCCCAACTCCGCGAAACACGAATTTGCCGCGTGATTCTGCCCTTTCACCCCCCACGGTTCCGACGCCTTCTCCCGCTATAGGGTTCCCCGAAGCGATTCTCACGGTCCACCGCTCACGTTCGCGGAGGCACGCAGCTAGACAGCTAGCCAACGGCCCGAGCAAGGGAACGCTCCCAGCAAGCAGGCCCGCACAGGGAACGGACGTTAATTTGTTCCTAGAAGCCGCTTATGTGCGCCCTCCGCGCGTGAGTCACCGGGCTGGTGGGAGGCAACGCCACAAACGAGAAGGCGTTTCCCCTGTCTGTGTAACGACGGAGTTTCGTTACATCGTCGGCGCACAAAAAGCACAAGGAACGTGATCATCGCTGCGCCTTCCTTGAGCGATATGGGGAACCCTGAAATCATCGCACCTGTGGCCATTCGCCCTTACCGGGGCGAAGCAACAATCTGCGAAGGATGGGCGGGAGTTCTCATTCAGGTCAGTGGACCAATAGAGCATCAACATGACGTCACTATACAAAGTGAGAGCAGCACGAGTAGGCGAACGCACAAATAGTGGTAACCACGGTCATAGTTTCGATTTGCCGATGCAGGAGAGTTTTTTTTTTTTATTTTCGATAGTACTGTCAACCCCAACCGGGCTTTTTACAGGGGTGGGGCGCACTTAAAGAAATACGCAACTTCCAGATAAAACAGTTATAGAACAGTAAGCAGTTGTACAATGAAAAGGATGGGTCTAGTTAAAGCAAGACAAGAACAAACAAATTCGAGGTAACCAGTTATACAGAACAGGAGGCAGACGAAGAGGCAGAGCAGACTATGAGGGGGCGCAGTACTGGAGGGCTCCGGATTAATTTCGATCACTTGGGGTTCTTTAACGTGGACTGACAGCGCACAGTGCAAGGACGCCTTGCGTTTCGCCTCCATTGAAACGCGGCCACCGCAGCCAGTTCGAACCCGTGTCCTCGGGCTCACAACAGCCAACATAAAGACAATGCTGTACGTACAACTAAGTAGAGGTTATAGCATAAACATACGCATGCAAACGAACAAGCTGTCAAGTGAAAGACGTGATGCGGTATCCATTCTTCTCCCATGGAGTCGTATCACGTTTGTAATCGCACGGGCGCAGTTAAGCCGTCAGTTCGTCGCCTCAAACGGAGGGCGAGAAACTTTTAAAATCTTTTTTGCTTAACATATCGATCCATCGCAGTCAGAAAGCAACGACAGTGAGGAGGAAACATTTATTTAATACCAAAGATAAAACCGAACGAATAATTATACATTTATGGGAATAATTAAATGATCATGTGCTCCGAACCGTTTTATGATTGATAATTTTACTTTAGGGCATACCGGGTCATTTGACTTTAGCACGGTAAAGGGGTGTGCTGTCGTTAGCCAATGAAAAAAATCAGAAGAGGCTATATGGGTCACTCCTGAAGTGGGCGGAAAAGTGTGTGTGTGTGTGTGTGTGTGGGGGGGGGGGTACCATTTTAAACATGTATTCTTTGTACTTTTTCGTCGAAAAAAATGGGGTTCACGATATAAATCCCCCCCCGCCCCCCCCCACCCCCCCCCCCTAAAATTTGCCCCTGAAAAAATTGCACGTCCACTGAAAGGGGGTTTATAACCCATGGTAACCGAGGGCAAACGTCTCTTTTTGAACAAAACTCGTTTTGGTAACCGCACGAAGGTCCTGACCATTCCGGGCCGGATCTGGCCAGGTGGTTCTTTTTCCAGCACCAGCATCGGGTTGGGCCGGCGCCATTCGCGGGAACAGTGTTCGAACTCAGACCGATGCACATTCGACGCCGCACACGGACTCTGTCTGAACTATGCCGGGCCTGCCCTCGCTAATGGTCTCGAGGGTAATAACGACCAGCGAAATACGTATACGTACATAAAGAATTTCAGCGCCTTTCCGCTATCCGCTCATCTCATCTACACCGAGGGTGACTAATCAGGGCGCGGCCAGAACAAAAGGAATCGGCGAGTCTAGTGAAGAAACACGGAGAAAGAAACTTCGGGGAGGGTGTGGGGAGAGAGTTCTGATGGATGGCGAGCGGCCTCTCACGTGTAAATGCCTCCGAGACCGCCGCCTTTGGAGTTGGTTGGGGGCCGAACAAGACGCGAAAAGAAACGGGAGGCTACAAAGAGAGCTTTGGGAAGGGGGGGGGGGGGGGGGGGGGGGGGGGGGGTTCTGCTGGGAGCAGCAGGCGGCAGAAGCAGCAATAAAGCAGCGGTAGGAGTCGGCGCATACGCGGCTTGGTCGCGGTGCAAACATTCGCCTCGGGGTTTAAATAAAGCGGCGCACAAAGACGACGTCTAAAGAAGGGAAACGGGAGGGAGGGGGGCGCGTTCTCTCCGTTCTTTTTATTGATTCCTCTATTTTTGTTTCATTTTTTTCCCTTCATTCGTTTCATTCTCGCACGCACGCACCACACACACGTGCGCGTAGACCAAAGCGGGCGGCCTGCCCGCTGTTGCCGCCGAAACAGGAAACAGCGGGGGTCAGAGGTGGAGCCGGGTGGAAGGCGGGGCGCGCTCACGAAAGGAAACAAGTCATGGCCGCAGACGACGCCGGAGACGATGGCGCGGGAGGTGCGGAATGACCGCCGCCGCCACATGCCTGCCTCTTCTTCATACTCCCCCTCCGCTGTGGGCCCGTGTGCCTTGCTGGTGTGCATTGCGCGCCAGATTCGTCGCCGCTGAGAATCCAGTGTGTGCCCACGGCACACCAACATACACGCACACGCATGTGTGCGCAAGGGCAAGCAACGGAGGCAAAACAGGCATACGTCCTCTCCTCTTGGGATCCGTCCCGGACACCTCCTATCCGCTGGGTTTGCCGAGCAGCCTAGGTGTGGCCCCGACTGGTCGCCGAAGAGCGCACGCCGCCGGTGCTTTACCGAGGGGGGAGGGGGGGCTGAGGCTGAGGCCATCGAGCGAGAACTGCGAACCGGTCCCGTGCACAGCTTGTGGAGGTAGCAGCAGCAGAAGCAACTGCCCATGCGCGGGGGTGCGCGCTTCTGAAAGAACGAGTGGATTCCCTCCGCCGGCGTTGTTCGCAGAGGCAGGCCTCTTGTGTGGTTCCAAGGGCCGAAGCGTAGAGGCAGCAGTTGGCGGCCAATGGCCCTGCGTCGAAGCTGCTGCCACCACAGCTACGGCAGCACGGTGGTGGGGCACCGCTCACGCCGCTTCAACCCCGCGCTCTGCTACAATGTAAACGTCACGTGTGTCCTCTGGCGAGCTGCCACGCTGGCGAAGGGATGCTGGCACGTTGGGTGTGATGGCCGGTCGCGCCTCGTGGTACGAGGTTTCCAAAGTGTGCGAGGGCCTGTTTGCATGCCGCTGCAAGAGGGGGCCCGAGCGAGATGATGAAAACGACTTTTGTTGTTCGCGAATGGCTCCAGCTTGGCGTCGCTGCTTTGCCTCCTCCGTGACCTCGGCCGGAGGTTCATGGTTTAAGGCAGTGGAAGTATTTGCATGCTTTGCGATGGAATGTCTCACCTGTCTCCACGAAGCGGGTGCCCGGAACAGTCAAAAACATATCAAACAGGGGGTGTTCACGGCGACATTGATGAAAACAAACGAGATACTACATTGCGGCTTACGGCTGCCGCTGTAGAGAGCTCAGAGAACTTTTCGTGCGGCATGAAGCCTACCATCTGCCAGCCCAACAGTGGCCGAACTCGGAAAGATGCTGGCCTGCACGAAAGACTCACTTCTGGCCGTTCGCTCTCCAAAACAGAGCTGAATGCCAAGGGCCGCCAGGTTTGGTGACGCACGTTTTTCCCTGTTACTTTTTTCTAGTCCCACCATAGTATTACTAGTCTGGTGACGAAGTCTCTGCGTTCCGAAGCACTGCTTGGCAGACACAGCCATGTGCGGTCACGTGACCAATGAAGAGGAAGTGCGAGTTTCGTCGTATGCGGGACTCTCTCTCGAGTAAACGGCGTCGCATTATGTCCCGAACTAAAACTCTCGCGTTTATTCGTGTTCTGCACAAGCACAATACAGGGTTTTAACGCTGCATTACCGCACATCGCTACGGCCAGCCGAAATCAACGCATGCGCACATGTCCGCCAGGGACCTGCGGTCCGTGTGGCACTGGTCAAGGTCTCAGAACGGGTACATTCATGTATGGGGGCAAAAGCTGAGGTATGGTGCAAGTTTCGTTGTCACCTCCTCGCTCCGGGAAGAGCGAAAAATCTTGAGACCCCCCCCCCCCCCCCCCCTTCTTTTTTTGTTGAAAAGAGGACGTTTTGTCAGCAGATCCGAGGAGTCGGTCCACACAACCACCATCACCGCCACCAACCGACCGTGCACAAATGGTTCATCCTGGGGTGGGAGCGAAGTTTTGCCGGGACGGGAGAAGGGGTGGGCGGTGGGGGAGAGACAATCACTCTCACGCGCGAGCGTTTGCCGATGATGATGGATGACGAATGCGCTGGGTTCGGCTTGCCAGCCTGTGGCGTCCTCTCCGACTCGACTCTGCGTGCCTCCCTCTCCTCTCTGGCTGGTTTAAAACCAAGTAATGGAGGCAGAGGCTACTCCGTGCAAAAGATAAAGAGTAGAAAGGAAATGGCGGGAGAGAGTGCGGGCGGGGAAGAGACAAGAGGAAGGAATCCGTGGGAGGAAGAAGAGCAGGCGCTCTCGTGACCGGAGAGAATCAGGGTCGGTCTTATTGTGCTACCGGAACAGGATCGATCGCTTCGCCGAACAGCGAGCGAAAGGAGCAGCTAGCGTCGATGCCTCCTCGGTCGCCGCCGCTCACGCACGATGTCTTCCTCCCTTACCTTTTTTTTTCCCGCGAAAAACAGCGATAAAGTCCGCGCTCTCTTATCGCGGAGCGTGTAATTCGTGCTCGCACTTAAACGAAGAATGCACGCTATGCGATGCGCGCTTGCAGCTACAACTTTTCCTCGTTCCATTAAAATCACGCTGTGTTGTGAAAGCCTTTAGAGTTGACAGCAGCGATCCAGAGCTCGCATTCACCTCGTTGTTCATCAGTTGTCACAGAGCCGGTGCCTATGCGGGGACCAATCGCGATAAGCCATTGATCGACGAGAGCCCTGGCCCCCAGCGAATCACGCGTCGTCCTTGTACACGGCGTTCAGAATCTGGCTCATGATTAGCTCATGGCAGTTGTGTAACTTCCACAGCGCTGCACGGCTTTTAAAGCGAAACCAGGTGAAATAACGCGTATACCACGTAGTCTTGTGCAATAGACGCACGTTCTCGGAATACGCAGAAGTTGTGCGTTTTGCGCGATCGGCGCGACGTGCTTGGTTCTCGCTCCGGAGCGCGGGTTAATTGCCCTGCGTGAGTGTCCGGTGAAACGCTGTGGCTGTTTCGATTAACGGAGGCGCCAGGCTGGCGCTGTCTGCGTCGCACGCAACGAAGCAGACAGCACTGTCTGGATTGGGGTTAGGAAGGCAAGTACGTGTCTAAAAGTGGCGTCTTCCGATACCTTCTCTCGACGTGGCCTCCGTCTCATACTAAGGCCCACGCGTACATTCACGTTTTTGTAGACAATGGTGTGCAATGCTTGGCACTGGTGCGTGCTATGTAAATTTTATTGCGCACCCGTCTCAGTAATGATAAGCTGCAAGCCATTAGTTCAGTTTACGCGGATAGAGCTACCTATCTGATACTTTTGGAACAAAGTCACGGGGAAAAAAAAAAGGTGTATTTACGACTATTTTTTTTTTGTACCGTGAGCACACACATCGTTTGGCATTTGAATAGTGTGCAAGAAATTTCGCTTAATTAAAAAAAAAAACAAAGGCAAGCTCTAGACGACAGCAGCTACAATGTGGAATTTTTATTACATTTCATCGCTGTTTGAACCAAACTGCCGCCCTTTTTTTCGTCTACGGAATGAGTTATGCGTTTGTAAAGACTCACACGAGTGCAATCTGAGCGCTTTGAATACGATGGAAGACGTGCGACTCTCACTGCTACAGAGAGTATCAAGTGAACAATACGTAGCCTCCGTGACAGTAAGCGGTGAGGGCACAGATGCAGGGAGTTCGTCTTTGAAAAACGTGGGTCCTAACCCACCGAACGTTGGGTAAACCCAACTTTATAGTGAAGTAGTTTCACCACCATTAGCGTACGTTGTCCCCCAGCAACCGGTGTGGACCCCGACGAGAAGCGGAGCGCAAATAGACAGCCGAATAAAGTTTTAATCTATAGAATTAGAGTCAAACCAAAATCCCGCCAATGTCCGGCGTCATAAAATTCTCTAACTCCCGC
This sequence comes from Amblyomma americanum, assembly GCF_052857255.1. NCBI lineage: Eukaryota > Metazoa > Arthropoda > Arachnida > Ixodida > Ixodidae > Amblyomma > Amblyomma americanum. The sequence goes on along the minus strand of NC_135500.1, from coordinate 194,254,809 downwards.
CGATGTCCGGCGTCATAAAATTCTCTAACTGGCCGAGAAAGGTCATGTAACCTTGTGACGTCATCACAACCTGCCGTAATGGGCCACCCTGTTTGGTCGAGAGAGTTCACGTCACCTTGTGGCGTCATTGCAACCTGCCCACCTTGGCGGGCGGCTGTTAATGACTGGTCGAGAGAGGTCACATGACGTCATGAGGTCACGTGACGTCATCACAAACTGCCCACCAGGATCGCAATGACTCCGGTGGGCAGTGGGCACGTACACTCATCATCCCGCCGGTATGTGAGTGTACGTGCTATATGCGAGCGTCGGCACCGTCACAGCATAGCGGATACCAGCTACTGCAGCTAGCAGTCCGAATATGGCGGTTGATGGACCGACAATTGCAAAGAAACTGACGCAAACACACACAGAAGTTGCGACAGAAGCTGTGGCAAATGTGGAACGTAATGCTATCGCATTCCACTCTTGGGGTGACTTAACTGTCCCCATAGTTTTATTCTCTCTCTCTCTCCCTCGGCTGCTGGTGGGAAAAAAAAAAACTGAACCGTGTCTCTGTGTGCTCAGGTGACGGTGACCGTGTTGGACCGCAACGACAGCCCTCCGCGGTTCCAGAACGGGCCGTACCTGCTGTCACTCTCCGAGGACACCCCCGTGGGCACCACGGTGGCCGTGCTGGAGGCGCAGGACCCGGACCTGGAGGGCAGCGTGCGCTTCAGCATCGTGGCCGGCCGCCAGCAGGACTCCGAGGGCGGTGGCCGGTTCGAGGTGGACCCGCTGAGCGGAGCCCTGGTGCTGGCCGAGCCCCTGGACCGGGAGCTGCAGGCGCAGCACCAGTTCCACGTGTCCGCCACTGACGGAATCCAGTCGCAAGAGGCCCTGGTCACCATCGAGGTAAGCTCTCGAGGTCGTCAGTCTGTCGTATAGCTATATGGTCGGGCTATAGTTGGTACCTTCCTTCTGGGTAAAGCGCACAGAAAACGGGAACATCAGAAAGGAACATATACCCACACTGGCGCCAATGCGTGTCGTGATGATGAACCGACATCACGTGTAACAACGATATACGTGATACGTAACCAGTGCGAGAAGACGTAAGCCGCTATAATAGCGTATTATAAGGCGTGATATGTTTTCATTTCGAGCTGAGATGTCAGCGCATGTCCGTATATTCTGCACATGAGCGAAGTTCCTTCAAATTTCCATGGGAAAGCGGTGCTTCAAGGGGGATGTTTGGGGTGGATTTTTTGGGGATCAAATAACTTGGGCTCTCTCGCACAGAAGCTAAAATCCTAAAACACGTGTGGGCTGCATGTTCGCCTCCTTACAATATATAGAATGAAATCGCCAATCTTGGTACTTCTCAATAAAAGGCTTCATTGCTTTATTCTTAACGAATGGGGCGATGCTCAAGGCAGTCTACGTGGAAAACTGTCTGGCACGAGACTGGATTGAGTCGCCAGCTCAGGACAGTCATGTATAGGAGCGCATTAGACGGCAGCGTCCCGTATGGACTGTGCCTCTGTCCATGACCATTTGAATGGAACCCGCCATCAGTGGTTAACGGAGGCGCGTTTAAGCGTTCGTAATGGACGCCTCGCTCCATTTTCCGTAACGTCCGGAGTATTCCGTAATGGATGCACGCGCCGCGTCATCCCAACTCTTCGCAGTGCGTGTCACGAGTGCGCCCTTTTTTAGGTCACGGTGATCCGTTCACGAGTACTAGTTATAGCCGTCGCGTGGCCGCGCCTGTGCCTTCGCTCGTTGGAAATGCGAAATTATACGCCTCCTTCCTTGTGCGATAGGCCCGCGAGTGTCCGAGAGTTAATTTCCAGACACCGTAAATCGGTCCCATATACGTTTTATTGCCTCTCTGGTACCGTAGGTACGCTAACTGGACGTTTCTCTGACGCCGCCATGCACGAAGCAGAGCTGGCTCCTCCGCGACCGTGGAAGGAGTGCCTCGCGGCTGCTGCTTCACGCGTGTTTACAACCGTTCGCAGGAAGAGAGCAGCGTGACACTCGCCTTCCTTGCGCTGTGTTTGGTCGCTTTATATTTACGCGCGTTGCTTTCGCGGCGCAAAGGCGGCCGGTCGGGCCCAGTCACGTGCTCCAAACCGGTAGAAGTTTTGCGGAGAAGCTGCCCCAGTCGTTCAAGGGGGCGGTCCATGCCATTTGAGCGGACTGCAGGGGCGGATTTACAGCCAGGCTCAGGAGAAGAGAGGGCGTTTTCTTGTTCTTTTTATTTGTAGCAGCGCCTCTTTACGCCTCCAGCGATGCATTTAGTGCGCGCTTCACGACTTCTGTGCCCATTTCGGACATTTTTACGTGCTCCTGAACAGCACGGCAGTTCCTGAAGCCCCCCCCCCCCCCCCCCCCCCCCCCCATCCCTTCTCTCGTCTTTTTTTTTGTTTTCTTTGGCCCCGGCACATCATCCACTAGTATGAACAGAAAAAGGAATATGCGACTGAAAGGCACAATTAAGCATCTCATTGGTTCTGCTGCAGACCAGTATGTTAATTGTAGATAAGAGGTATATGCAATTCTCAATAGAAACATTCGTTGTGAAGGCGAGGATTTACGTTTTTTGTGTGTCTGCTTAATGCACTCTGCAGGGCTTAGTACCTTAACGAAACAGGCGGCCAGATTCACCATGTTCACTAAGCTAGCTGTTCGTAACGCTAATTCAGTTCGTGTTTGAAACGATAGCCAAAGCGCCGGCCAATCAAGAGCTATGTGTCAAGCCAAAGCATTTGTGAGTCAGGCAAGTTTATGATGAGTTCATGCGACCTTGCCTTACACCTGAAAGGGGCCTTTACCGCCGTGCCTGTTTCTGAGTGATCCTTTCAATTGCTAAGGCCATGGCATCAGGCTAACATGCTGGCTAATCAGGTGCTAGACTAACGTGCGACAAGATCGTGAATCCGAATCTTTGATTAGTATATCTATGTTTATACATTAATCATTTTTGTTTCCACATGAGAGTCTACAATAAGAGCATCTGACCCAGACATTTCGTGCTGTTGGTGCAGGTACTGGACACAAATGACAACTTGCCACTGTTTGGTGAAGCTGCCTACTCATTCGACCTGTGGGAGGACACACAGCGGGGTGCACAGGTTGGAGCTGTGTCTGCCACGGACACTGACATGGGTCTGAACCGGCAGGTTAGCTACTCGGTACTGAGCGACTGGGCCAATGACGTCTTTTCCCTGAACCCCCAAACTGGCGTCTTTACGCTTACATCGCACCTGGACTACGAACAGGTATGCATCCGACAGCACCACACATAATAAATTGGGTGCTGGCATTCTTGCACCCATTCAGCAGTGCATGCTTTAAGCGTATGCGCTGCTGATTTGTAGAGACAGCACTTCTATGCTTAAATTGTGGCTGATACTTAATTAACTGATCCTGAAAATATCATATTCAGCGACTAGGCATGACCGTCTTGAAGCTCATAAAAAAGGACAGATTGTAATGAAACACGCAAAAGTTTTTGATTTTGTAAATTTGCTTTTAAATAACCTTATGCCGTTGAAGCAGCCAGTCAGACCAGCTATGTACGAAACTTTCTGTTGAATTTTTAATGATTTCAGTTAAAATATCAGTCTCTAGAAATGAATAGAAAGTTTCATTTTATATTGAAAAGTTTCCATTTCCATGCCTCTTTAGCCCTCCAACAAATGGAAGTAACCTGTGAGTGTATGTTAGGTTAACAGCTGTAATCTGTGGTAATGCAGAAACACTGGGGCACTGATGTACTGTCCTGGTTGTTGCTTGTGTGGCAACCTCTTTACACTGCAATAATGTTTCTTTTTTTCAGCATCAGCACTATGTACTTGTGGTACAAGCACAAGATTCTGGAACTCCCAGTCTGTCATCGACTGCTACTGTATACATGAATGTGATGGATCTGAATGACAATGCCCCTCTTTTTGACCCCATGAGCTACAGCGATGAGGTGTTTGAAAATGTCACTGTTGGGTCCAGCTTACTGCGCGTCAGTGCAACAGATCTTGATTCTGGTGAGTATCCATTTCTGTAATTGTGTAGTTCGAAGCGGTACTTTCATTGAAACAATGCAGCAAGCACATGCAAAGCGTTGTGAAAAATCACTCCAGTCAAAATCAAAACTATATTAAAAAATAATTACTCAGTGAAAGATGTTAAAATCACATCCGACACAAATGAACCTCAACAAACATCACTGGTGACAAAGCAAAGAAATATGACCAATGCTTTAAAAACAAGTTGTTGATGAACATGTTAGACAACCGAGTTTTTAATGGATATTAAGTACACAATACGCAAAAAGGCACTTAAGGTGAACAGCTATAAGTGATAAATGATGGCTGTGGCAGACTTAAACTTTCTGTATAATACTAGGCTTTATCAGGGCCATGCAATACTTGTTCTTTGTCCAATGTTTGGGGTAATCTCCCAAGGTGGAGTAGATTTGTAATAAGGGAGTAATTACTCATTAGCATCTACCCAAACGTAGCTACATGGCTACAAAGGAAAGCTATACAGGTTTCAGAGAAGCTTTGTAGTTGAAGAAATGGGGGTTCCCTTAAACATTCGACCAAAATCGTTCCCACTTCGAGTTGTTGATCAGTTTGCCTCTGCCTACCTTCTGCTAGCTGTCCTGGCTAGCTGGGCAGGTGGTGTTCCCAGGTGCAAACCCCGGACCAGGACAAATGTTTCTTCAACTATGACGTTTCTGTGAAAGCTGTATAGTTTTCCTTTATAGTCTATGGCTGCACTTAGGTGGATGCTAATGAATAATTACTACCTTATAATTAATGCTTCTTTTCATTACACTTCAATTGGCTGAAATTGTGAGGACAAAATACATTCTGGTGTAGACTACTTTTAGTTCTGGACTCCTTAGCTTTAACATGTCAACTTTGGCATCATAAATGAGTTCAGTTCAGTTTTGTATTTGAATTTACTTTTTGCAATGTATGGACTGATGTTTGTAAAAAATTTTTTTGGGGGCCTTGTTTGCCTTTTTAGCTGTTTTTACACAACTCTGGCTTTGTATTTCATGCATTACAGGTGACAATGGCCGCATTGTGTACAGTATCGTGGAGGGTGACCCAGATGGCCACTTGGCCATTGAAGCCAACGGCACCATCATAACACGTATGCCACTAGACCGGGAGAAGAAGTCACTGTACAGCCTCGTTGTTAGAGCAACTGACCAAGCCATAGAAGTCCACCGCCGCCTTTCAAGCAGCGTCCAGGTCACCATAGTGCTAAAGGATGTCAACGACATGGTACCAGAGTTTGTCACACCCAACGTGACCAGTGTGCAAGAGAATGCACCGGCTAACAGCATAGTCATGGCAGTGAAAGCTGTGGACAGTGATGAGGGCCGTAACAGTTACGTCGAGTACAGCCTGTCTCCCGAACACAGCTTCACGCTGGGACCTGTCGACGGCCTGCTTCGAGTCAAAGGTCCCCTGGACAGGGAGCAAAGAGCCAGTTACGAGCTTCTTGTGACAGCTCGTGACCGAGGGCATCCCATGCGCTCTGCTTCGCAAAGGCTGCGGGTGATACTCCTTGATGAAAATGACAACAGCCCTGTGTTCGACCCACGGCAGTACAGTGCTGCAGTGTCCGAAAATGCCAGCCTTGGCACGAGTGTTCTTCAGGTATCTGCCACTGATCAGGATGAGGGTGCGTCGGGTCAGGTGCGGTACTCCATCATTGCGGGTGATCCGAACCATGACTTTGAAGTTGGCCAGGACACCGGAGTACTCCGAGTACGTCGAGCTCTTGACTATGAGCGTCGGACACGCTACCTGCTCACTCTCCAGGCAGAAGACTGTGCCGGTGCCGAAGGTACAGAGCTTCGCTTCGACACAGCCACAGTGACCGTAGCCGTGACTGATGTGAATGACAATGCACCCGCGTTTGTTGACTCGCCCTATGAACTGCATGTAGTGGAAAATGCGGCTACTCCCATGGTGCTTCTCACTCTCAATGCCCACGATGCCGACCAGCTACCCAGCGGCCCGCTTTACTACCGCCTGGAGGAAAGCACCCAGGGTCTGTTTCGTGTCAACAGCTCCAGTGGAGAACTTTCCCTTGTGCAGTCACTTGACCGAGAGGTCAAGGACCGCTACCAGCTGACTGTGCTTGCAGTGGATTCAGGTATGTTGCACTACACTCTGTACTGTCCGAGACAGTACGTAAGCAACGTGCTGTTGCGGTTTCCCTACACTCCCTCACTAGTATTTTGCAGCACTGTGGAACCTACAGAGTCAGAATGGTGTGTACTACATAAATGTGTTCCTCGTTACCATCATACCACAACAGGTGGCTCCATCACGGGGAAGGCAAGAGCACCAGTGTGCAGCTGCTGCATGCAGACTTAGCCAACTCGGCGTACGCTATGTTTGTGACTGGCAGCGCATGTACTACACTTTGCAGCAGGCCTCAGCAGTGCTATGTTTGTGCAGTCTTTCTCTGCTAATTTAACCAGTGAACGAAATGCTAGCTTTAATTAAAAAAACACCAGAAGTTCCTTTCAAATTACCGCAATAATTGTTTGAAACATGTTTCAACATTGTTCAAATATTTGGGGAACTATATATGTTGTGTTCCTGCAGCCCTAATTGGTCGAAAGAGCTGTAGGTTCCACAGTGCTGCAAAGTACCTTTGAAATGGAGTATGGCTGTTACAATGTGGCCTTAATGACAAGTTAGAGCAAGCACATTCACTTTATGACAGTACGGTGATGTGTGAGAAGTGTAATGCATGCATTTATGAAAATGGGGCATTCTTTGAACGTGTTTTAATGCGAAAGTGCAATCTTTTATTTTTGTTCTTCCAAACTAAAGTTCAGTAGTGATTGTACATTGCACAATCATATGGCAGCTGTCATGCAGTTAAGAACTAACTATACTGAAGTGCATAATAATAGCTTGCATTACGCCACATGTTGAATAAGAGATGCTCAGCACTGTAGTTTTCGCTCATAATGTATAGCATTGCAAACTGGACACTTTTTAGCATCTGTCTGTCATTCAAAATCGAAACTGGAAACTATTAAAGTTTGATGACAATATAGACATTCTGTGCAACAGATGGATTCTTTTGCATCTCATTGCAGGCAGTCCAAGGCAGACTGGGACAGGCACTATTAATGTGCTTGTTAGTGATGTCAATGACAATGCTCCCCGGTTTGAACGCAGTCGCTACACTGTTAGCCTGCCTGAGAATCAGCCAGTAAACACACCTCTTGCAACCATCACAGCCACTGATGCGGATTCTGGACGAAATGCACAGATCAGGTCAGTGCCAGGCTTTGTGGCCGTGCATCAGAAGCGCTTGCCAAGCTCACAACGAATGTTTTACAAACCAAGTAATGCATTAAGTTCAAAGCGGTAAACTATGCCATTTCTTTTCAAGATTTGAATGGGGGTGAACCTTTTGAGCACAACTTTTAGAAGCAGTTGCATTTAGTAGAAGTGACCCTACTCGAGGAATTTGTCTCTCTTGTTTTTTTCTTCCACCCAATATTTAGTAGCCACTTGCTTATTTTTAAAATTAAAATGATGATTTAACCCTCAGTCCTCTTGGATTTGATCATCTCAAATAAACAAGCACTGCTCTTGCACTTACGGGTGTATAAGTAGGTATTTAAAAAAGTGTTTTAGATTTACGTAATATGGTCTGCGCAATTTGCAGATTATTTATAGTGAATAACATTTGCAATAACAAGAACATACACTGTTGTAACATGATGTAATGAAGCCAGGCCCTATAAATTGGGTTAATGAAATATATCATCTGCAGTGCCACCACTTGTGTGTTTACAATGGCTGCTCCTATGCTCTTTCAGGTACTCCCTACGTGGAGAAAATTCAAGCCAGTTTCGGGTAGACCCGGACAGTGGATTACTCACAGCCCAGGTCCCAATGGATCACGAAGAGTGTGAGCGCTACGTGCTTCTACTCGTTGCTGAGGACAGTGGCCTGACAAGGCGGCACACCGCAACAACAGAAGTCATTATACTTGTGACCGACGAGAATGACAACAGGCCAGTGTTCAGTAAAACCAACATGACGGTTGTCATTCCAGAAAACTCTGATACAGGTAAGATGTAGCTCTATGGTACTGTCACTAAAACGTCTAATGAGCTTGATTTGAAGGTACATATCGTGTTGTGGGAATTAAGCTGAGATGAGCTTTATCCTTGCATTTGTTATGCTTTAAAGTCAACAGAAATGAGGCAGGGATAATAAAATTTAGTATGTACATATTTTTTATTGTGTTCCTGGTGATATTTTTATGAGCCACTAATTAAAAAAAAACTGGGGGAAGCACAAGGCTAAGTACACCTAGACTTATGTGAAAGAAAAAAGTTGTTAAATCATCAAAGAAGAAAAGATTTGTTGTGTGTGGCTTCTTGGAGTTGAGAAATGCCTTCACAAAAGGTAAAAATACTTGCAAAACACAGCTTTATCTTTTCTGCAGCAAATTCTAGGGTATGCTTTACTTGAAAGCATATGTTAGGTGGGAGACTGCCAACACGTTCTGTTCCTACCCCACAGGCCATTTTATCCTTGGGGCCCAAGCACATGACATGGATACCGGAGCGAATGGACGGCTCATCTTTCACCTCTCGGGGCCAGATGCGGAGAAATTTCAAATCAACCAGGAGACGGGGATTGTGCGTTTGGCCAAGAAGTTACCGGCCGGACAGAAGAAGGACATCATCTACATCTTTCACATTCATGCCACAGACCAAGGAAAAGTTCCACTGTCATCAAGTGCCAGTGTTCGAGCTTTTGTTGCCAGCAGTAACCTCTTCCCCAAGTTCCAGCCAGGCACAACAAGTAGACTTACGCTCTCCGAAGGTGGAACCGGAAGCAAGGAACAAGTATTGACAACCATATTGGCAACGTCTCCTAAAACTGGACCAGCTGCCAGAATCTCCTACTACATTGCAGGAGGAAACAGTGGTGGTGCATTTGCCTTGAATCCAACTACCGGAGACCTCAGAGTAGTGCGCGGCGAAGTGCTGGATCTGGAAACAATGCCGAAAATGCAACTGTGGCTGGCAGCTGGGGACAGTGATGACCCAATGCTGAGCAGTGCAATAAGAATTGACATAGACTTGACTGATGTAAACGACAATGTACCGGAGTTTGAACAAGATCTGTACAACACTTCAGTAAGGGAAGAGCAGCTCCCAGGTCAGCTGATTGCCAAACTCTATGCCCGTGATGCAGACAGTGACAAGAATGGAAGAGTGAGGTACAAACTACGGCCCATGACATCAAAGGAGAGCGCCGCGTCCTTGCCTTTCGAACTGCACGCCAATACAGGCGAACTGCGCACCACAGCTAGGCTGGACCGTGAGCAGATTTCCTCCTACCAATTCTTGGTGGAAGCCAGCGATCATGGAAGCCCAAGCCTGACAGGAACTGCCACGGTTATTGTCACTGTCACCGATAAGAATGACAACCCGCCGCGATTCACCAGGCTCTTCAGCGTGAACGTAACTGAAAATGCCCCGATCGGATCTTTTGTCATCCAAGTTACATCCTCTGACCGAGATGCGGCTGAAAATGCCAACGCAACATACAGTTTCACAGAGAACCCGGGTGAGCGATTTGCCATAGACCCATACTCGGGAAATGTGACTGTTGCCGGCCTGCTGGACAGAGAACTGCACGAAGAGTATCTGCTCAAAGTGGCAGCTGTCGATGGGTCCTGGAAAGCTGAGACACCATTAACCATCTCTCTTCACGACATGAATGACAATGCACCGAGATTTGTTCAGCCAGTGTACAGATTCAGGCTTGCTGAGTTGCAGCAGGCTGGAGCTTTTATTGGCCGCGTCACAGCAATGGATGCGGACAAATCCGGGCCTAATTCAGCTGTCACCTATGCACTCCGGCACCCGTCTGATTTCTTCCGTTTGGACCCTACCACAGGTGAACTGTTAAGCAAGCAGCCGCTTCGCTATAGACGATCGCCCAGAGGCATGGCCTCCCCTGAAAACCAGCACGTGCTTCGGGTGCTGGCTACAGACCACGGAAAGCCACCACTGTCGTCTGAGGCTACTATTTATGTCAACGTTGTCGATGCCAACAACCACATGCCTAAATTTGACACGGCAGCATACTTTTCACCACTGCCAGACAATGCTGTTGTCGGAATGTCAGTGCTTCAAGTGACTGCAAGGGATGACCAGGATGTTGGCATCAATGCAGAGCTGGTGTACAGCATCGCTGGTGGAAATGGAACTGGTCTCCTTGATGTTCACCCATCATCTGGTAATTTTTCACCTCCTACATTCTATAGTTCTTTGCCCCCAAATGTTTTTCTAATCGCTCTTTCAGTTAAGCAAGATGCTAAGGTGTCAGCTGCATGCAGCAGATTAAATATTTTTATTACTGAAGAGTTCATCCTACAAGCTGCAAATACCTCATATGCTTAGAATTAATATGGTAGGTGCTTCAAAATGAGCCTGTAAATTTAGTATTTCTTCACTGCTAAAACTGATAGCTTCTCAAATCCTGGCTATGAGGGGAAAAATGTAGAGCACTCTCAGCTCTCAATCCCTCACAGCATTTAGAAGATATGGGAGGAAGAGAGTCATGTAAAGTTAACTATATTTACAGCCATCAGCTAAATCATTTGCTCTGAAACACACTGTTATTCTGCCATGTGGTGTAGTTACCTGATACTGATACCAGCAGACAGAACAGATAGAGCATGCATGTCCCCCCATAGCTGCAGGCATTTCAGATGATTGACTTGCATGATTGTGCCGAAAATTTTTCTTCCCTACACCCGCATCACAAACTGTTGCCTCTGACAGCCCATGTAACTGGCCTTTAAACTTGTTATTTTCCCGCCAAGGTTAGTAGTAGTAGTAGTAGTAGTAGTAGTAGTAGTAGTAGTAGTAGTAGTAGTAGTAGTAGTAGTAGTGGTTTTATTAAAATAATAATAAAAAAGGAAGGCAAAAATTTTTGCTAGCCCCGGCATCTGCCATCGATACTGAAGCTCCTGTGCTGGGGCAGCGGAAGTAAAGGATGGCAGGCGAAATGGAGAAATGAAATGAAAGAGGTGAGGGGACAGGGATAGAGGGAGAGGTAATATACACACAAACTATTAACACACAAAAAAGAAATATGTACAGGTTGTGTGCGTGGTTAGTTCATGATGGAAGGTTAATATCACCTCTTTTTCAGGATGGCTGACAGTGGCAAAACCAGTGCCAAGGTACCAGGGCCAGAAGTTTGTTGTGAAGGTCACTGCTACTGATCAAGGGGTGCCACCCAAGACAGCTGACACTTTGGTGTCTGTTGTCATCACTGCTGAAAACCAGTTCAACCCTGTGTTCAGTGCATTAAGCTACCAGATCATCATCCCTGAGAATGAGCCTGTCAGCTCCGAGCTACTCACTGTCTCTGCCACAGATGCTGACACAGGTAATCTTCTTTTTCCTAGTTATGTGTCTCTGCTGGAGTTATCTGCACGAGACAGTTTGGCTGCCAGACTATTAGAAAAGCATTTCTAGCTTGGTAGATGTGTGTGAATGCTGTGTGTTATCATTTTTGAGTTACGCGCTAAGTTATTTTTCCTCCTGAATGCACAACTGGCATAAATGCTTTAGAAAGCAAGAAATCCCCAAGAGGGTACCATATAGATTTTTTTATCATGTATGCTATGGCAGCTTCCAAAGTTAACATGATTGACTATATTTTGTATCATTGCTCCTGCAGGTCTGAATGGTCTGGTGCGTTACTCAATTCAGTCTGGAAATATCAACGACAGCTTCACAATGGAACCGCAGAGTGGAGCAATGACCATCCACCGTGTCTTGGATTATGAAAGCACACCAGAGTTTCGGCTCAACATCAGTGCATGTGACTGCGCATTTCATGCCAAGTGCGCCTGGGCTACACTGACTGTTATCGTGACCGACGTCAATGACTGTGCTCCAGAATTCAATTCCACTGTCTTCGACGCATATGTGCCAGAAAATGAACCCACAGGGACTATTGTGACACAGCTCATAGCGACAGATGCAGACTCTGGTCGAAACAAACTTATTCAGTACGCTCTAGTGGGATCTTCAGACTTTGCCATCGACAGCCACACAGGGCTGGTGACGACAAAGGCAACGTTTGACTATGAGCAGGCCAGTGAATATGTCCTGGAAGTAGTGGCGAGCAATCCTGGATCTTTACAGTACAGCTCCTGTCAGCTGCGTGTGCACATCACGGGAAAGAACGAATTTTATCCTCGGTTTGTACAGCCTGTGTTCCAGTTTGCGGTCAGTGAGTCTACAGCAGTGGGAACAGCAGTTGGCCGTGTTCTTGCTACAGATGAAGATTCTGGACCTGATGGCCACGTCTATTTCCTCTTTGTGGGAAGCAGCAATGACCGAGGATTTCGCATCCAGCCGAGCACAGGCATAATAACGGTGGCACGCATTCTCGACCGTGAAGCGCAGGCCCGAGTGGTTTTGTCTGTGATGGCCAAGAACGCTGGAAGCATTCGTGGCAATGACACTGATGAAGCACAAGTTGTTGTGAGCATCCAAGATGGCAACGACCCTCCAGTGTTTCTGCAGGCATTGTACGAAGCCCGAATCAGTGAAGCAGCTCCTGTGGGTTCGTCTGTGCTGACAGTGTCTGCAGTGGACCGAGATGTGCGCCCCAACAACCATCAGTTTTTCTACTCAATCGTTGACGGTGACCCAAACAAGGTCTTCAGTGTGGATGCACAGACTGGCCTTGTGCAGACTTCAATGCCCTTAGATCGTGAAACTGTCCCAGTGTACTCATTAACTGTTGCTGCTATTGACCATGGAAGCCCGCCACAAACGGGAACTACAGTGGTTCGTGTGACACTGGATGACGTCAACGATAACGGTCCCGAGCTTGAACCTGCTGACCTCTTGGGTTATGTGCTTGAAGATGAGCCCCCTTACACGAGTGTTGTGACCTTGTCCGCCAGGGACCCTGACCTAGCACCCAATGGAGCACCCTTTACTTACACTCTGGTAGGTGGGGCTAGGAAGAGCCTGTTTGAACTCGACCGTGACACTGGACTTCTGAGGACAACACAGCGACTTGATCGTGAAGCGACACCATCCATACAGCTTTTGGTTGAAGTACAGGACAGCGGCAACCCACCCATAAGAGCGCGACACACCCTAACTGTCATGCTGGTTGACAAGAATGATAGCCCTTCAGCACCACGCCTTGTCACAGTTATGGTGTGGGTCTACCAAAACTTATTTCCGGGAGGGAAGATTGCAGATGTCAGACCCCTTGACCCTGATGCTACCGGTGAATATCAGTGTCGCTTGCAAGGTCGTGACACAATCTTTAGTATTGTGAGCCACTGCGATCTGCATGCATCTCGGCTGCTCAGCCCCAGCAACTACAGCCTCACTGTGCGTGGGAACGATGGCTATCATCAAGACGTCACTTCAACTGTCAACGTTCAGTTTAAGGCTTTTGACAATGCTACTGTGGAGAACAGCATATCGCTGAACATTGTCAACCAATCTGCCCACGACTTCTTGAGCTCCACTTATGATAGGTTCCTTGGACTGCTAGGACATATACTTGAGGTGAGTGCACATGGTTCTTGCATAGGCCCAGAAATAAGTGTAGCCACTGCAAAGCACTGGATGTAAATATTGGAAGTAGTAGCTGTGAAAAGATGCGACAGTTCAGGACTGTTATCATTGATTTATGTTTTTGCTATGTGTTTATGCTATATCAGCCTAGCTAAGTTCACTGCATGACAAAGGCACCTGACAGTTGTCTCCAACTAACCGTCTTGCACCAGCAATGCAGCTAGGCTATTCCTACAAATGTTCTGACCTCATCACTTCACTTGATTATATCATATTAGAACACAAATATCAAACTTGCGTTAATGAAATACATATATATGCTGTAAATTTTCAGTGCAAAATGAAATCTTTTGGACAAGTATGGTAAATAGCTTCACTAGTTTTAACCTAAATCTTTGAAGTGGATCAAATGAAACTAAGATGAAAGAAGTGCAAGTCAGAAACAGATCATTAAAGACTTCTTTAAATGAATCGCAAAAAATGATGTCAAAAGATGATGACAAGTCATTGCAGCCACTTTGCTAAACTGCCCTCTAATAAAAGCATTTACAGTTGCCTAACTAACGAGGCTGACTTGGAATTCACCCCATGCAGGGCTTAGGTGCACCAATTATATACAGCATGACAGACGTTCAAGGGCAACTCCAGCTGGCTCTGGCTGTGAAGAGGTTATCCGGTGCCCTGGTGGCCCCTGACAAAGTGGTTCGGCGTCTTGAAGCCAAGAAGGACTCCCTCCAAGGGATGCTTGCCAAGACCATTCTGATTGGATTCGAGCCATGCATGAGCACACCCTGCCAAAACGGTGGCACCTGCTACAGCTTCCTTGACCTGCAGCCCTCGCTACTCATTCTGGACTCACCCCAACTCGTGTTCGTGTCTCCCCGTGCTAGCCGCTCCTTCGCCTGCTCCTGCCCCAGCGGATTTTCTGGGGACCAGTGCCAGGATCAACTGGATCCATGCTCACCAAACCCCTGCATGGATGGAGCCCCCTGTCAACCGGACCCCGAGGCAGGCTTTCGGTGTGCGTGTCCACCTGACCGTCAAGGCCCCCGGTGCGAAAGTGCACGCCAGGAGAGCTGTGCTAGCTCACCATGCAAGAATGGCGGCAGCTGCCGGGAGGCTCCTGGTGGCTCGTTCTTCTGCCTCTGCCGACTCGGCTTCAAGGGAAGCCTGTGCGAGCAGGCGGCCGATGGCTGTCGACCAAGCCGGTGCCGCAATGGAGGCACCTGCATCAGCGATGGACCTGCAGGTTTGCAACTCATTCGCCTCGCATGTCCTTTGTCCTCCTTTTCACTTATAAAAGGCATTTACACATATGGATGCCACTTCTATTCAATCCTTAATATTGCTTGAGTGCATGGAGCAGTTGACTCTGTCTCTTTAATAATTAGCTACTGCAGGACATCTGATAGATGCCTGCATTTCTAATAAGTTTTATTAGCTGGACCTGTCAAATTTCTGGTACAGCTGAATTATGCATTGGTTTTAATGTTTTTTCTATCAGATGAACAGGTAATATGCCGTTGACCTTTAGATTTGAACAAACAAAATGAGATATATTGGTTGTCCTGGTACACAGAGAAACCAGATGTACTTTTACAAAAATACAGCTATTAGGCTTGTAAGTGTAAGAAAAATGCAGCACGCATTCTCATAGGAGCTGCTGTAACTGATTAAGCTTTAATTAGAGACCAGTACTTATATTGGTTGTGGTTGCATTTACACTAGAAGTTACTAAGAATGCACCAGCAAAGTTTGTATAAATAATGCTTCATGGGACATTGCTTTGCTCTCCTATGCAGGTTACCACTGCCAGTGTGAGCCCAACTACTTTGGAAAGCATTGTGAGAAATCAACATATGGCTTCCAACCCTACTCGTACATGGCGTTCCCCTCACTCAAGCCAAGCACAAACGACATTTCCATCGTGTTCTCTACAAACCAAAGGGATGCCTTGCTTGCATACAACTTTGGGGTGCAGAATGGTGGCCGCTCTGACTTTGTGGCTCTCGAGATTGTGGACGGCAAAGCACAGTTTTCATTCGGTGGATCTCGCACGGCCATCGCCAAGGTCTCCGTTGACAAAGAAGTTGCAGATGGTGGATGGCACAGAGTCACCGTCATTCGCAACGGCCGGGTAAGTGGACTGAACCCCTCACAACTGAAGTGCATGGGTTACAAATCCCTGCTAATTTTAAATACCCTATGGCTGCTTGGTGAGCTTTCTCAAAAGGAAAATAGCATTTTAAGTAATGCCTAGAATTTACTGCAGTCTGTGCTGGTACCCATATTTATGCATGACTGCATTGTTGCATGCCATGGCTTTGAATATTAAAGTTGCTTTTTTCTTCTGCCTTTGTAGGTGGCCTCACTTTCGGTCGTAAGCTGCCAAGACCATGGTGAATTCTGTGAAGAATGCTCTCATGCAAACTCAAGTTGCTCCTTGTCGGTCACTGGGCAAGCAGGGTGAGTGTGAAGGCTATCAGCATGCAGTAGGAACAGTAGGTGCCACGTCATGCCCATTCTCTGTTTATTTATACTGTGATAAACTAAATGTGGTAAGTTGTATTAGGAACAAGAATATACGCTTTATAAAGCTTGTATTCTGTGTGTTTGCCCACACCAAAAAGGGCATGAGTACTGCACAAATTATGCTCAGGCAGGAACATGAGTGTAAAAATATAAAAAGCAACATGGCAAAATTGAAAAGGTCAATAAAAAGCATACAAGAAGCACTGTATTCTAAGTGGATTAGCCATTTGATCTTACTTCTACTTTTCGAATACTCCTAACAGTACTTTTGGGTTGTGACTCGTGATGATAGACATTTTATATGAGCTGATTGAAAATAGCAATCTGGGCTAGCTGATTCATTTGGAGCAATGGAAAATGCAGCACAACAGGTGAGGGCAAAAGGATCTGAAAACATGAGTGCTGACTCAGTGCTCATGTCTTTTTTTTTTGTCTTTGTCTGTTGCACTGCTTTTTCCATTGCTACTTTTTACGTCTTCATGCCTATAGCTGTGTGTTTGCTTGAAAATGATATTCCTCATATTTTGAGAAGGGCACACAATGAAACTAAAAAGAACAAGCAAAAACATATCTGTCCCCGGAGTGGTCAGTTTGAACCAGTGGGCTGTGGGATTGAAAGCTGATTGACAGTTTAGTTATGGAGCAGCGCGAGTGTGGGAGCATTCATGGGAGCCTAGCGGTGGTGTCACATATAATGTGGCTGGGTTTCTTTGTACAGCACCTCTTGCCATGCAGAAAAGTGTTTGCATGACCAAGTGAAACATTTCACGCTTAAAGAACTCTAGATGATGAGACTGACGAGGAGGTTTTTTTCTTCTTTGCACACAGAACCCTGAGCCTGAGCAGCCAGCCGCTTTATGTGGGTGGGTTGCCATCAGTGGAACCACTGCTGGAGCGACCTAGCCAGGTGTCAGCTGATGACTTTGTGGGCTGCATGCACAGCGTTGCGGTGGACGGCCACCCACTCGCACTGGATGCGCCACTGAGAGCACAGTACACAACAGTAGCCTGCGGTCGGCGCGGTGACCCCTGTGCTGGTGGTTGCAAAGGTGGCACCCAGTGCCACGATCTCTGGTTCACGAGCCGGTGCACCTGCTCTGGAGGACGCCTTCTTGCACACGACTGCAATGAAGGTGAGCATTCTTATGTGGGAATAAAAAGGTCCAGCCTTGCCTGATCTTGTGCCCCTCTGCAGTCTCTGTCAGTCTAGTCTTATATGGGGCTAGTAATATTTAGTCTAATTAATCTAATCAGCATTTTTAGACATCATCATCATCAGCCTGACTGCACCCACTGCAGGGCAAAGGCCTTTCCCATGTCTCTCCAATTAACCCTGTCCTGTGCTGATCTCACATTCTTAACTGAGTCAAGGCTCCTACAGAAACACTGCTTAGATTCAGGAAACTTCTGACTGCAAAGGTGAAGAAGAGTGGTGTGCAGATGAGTAAATGATGCCGTGGTCTCTGATTCAAACACCTTACACTGTTTTAAACATTTTCTTGCAGCCCTAGAGCCCTATTCACTTGGAAGCGGCTCATACTTGGAGCTTGTTCCCCAGGAGAAGCACAGGCGGGCAGCCCTACTTTTGCAGCAAAGCCGACGTGGTGCCAGGAGCACGGCCAACTCCAAGACGATGGCCTTCAGGATCCGCACCAGAGCAGACTCGGGGCTGCTTCTACAAGTGGCCACCGAGAGAGACTACACCAGGCTTCAGGTGAGAAGTGCGGCTTTTTGAAGGCGGATTTTGTGTTTCTGGTTCATTTTTCTTGCAGCTGTGATGGGATTGCTGGTGACAGTGAACAAGTGCCAAGCCCTGCGACAAGCTGCTTCTTTTGTTGCTGGGGTACCCTGTATAGCATTGGTAACCCTGTGGTTTTAAGATGAAAGCTAGATTAATAGCAGCCACGGCAAGGCTCGAAGCTATGCTTTTGATGTTGCAGACAAAGCATAACAAGTGCTGTCCATGGAAAATGAAATGCAAATAAGAAAACTGATATAAAAGGTGCAAAATGCGATGTTGTGAGGCACCTGCCTGCATCTCTTCTCCAAGAGCTAGTATTTTTGTGTTTTTGCTTTATGTGTTTCACATGTCCTGTTTGCATTTGACTTGATACTGATTCTGCGTTCTGTGAACAAGTTTATATGATTACGGTTTGAAAATATCCTAATTTTAATGCTCTTGTGTTTTTCCAGTAAGGACTCTATTTTTACTTAGCTTCCCTGTTTCATCTATAAGTTGTAAGATGAAAGAAAAGACTAGAACATTACATTTTTAATGGCAGAAAGGGCGGTGTTGGTGCCATAGGCCGCGAGCGAAAAATGCACGAATAATCCCTAGAACCAACCTAGGGGGCAGGTGGGCCATCTAGATTATGTGACCTTGTTACATCATCACAAGCTACCCACCGGATTGTGAGAAAACTGCTCACCATGGTAGGTGGCAGTTAAATTAATGAATGGTTGTGAGAGGTTGCTTGGGAAGAGCAATCTGGGTCTCACAAGCCCGCCGGTGGCAACACCTGCCATCGCAGGGCAGGGCACTACTGCACCAAGAATGGTATGAGGACTCCCAGGTATCAAGGAATGAAAAGTAGAGAATGACCAATTCCGCATATATTGGCGTTAACCCATAATGCCGTCGCATCATACCCTTAAGGCGGAGCTTAAGTGCCCCTTCAATTTATTGCTTGTCAGTCAGTAGCCACCTCCTAGGTCAGAACTTGGAAAATAGAGTGGAAACTGTGGGATCAAAGTAAGTTTTCATCAGCTTAGAGTTTAAACCAACTGATGAAACTTGAAGCTGATGTCAGCAAGTGCCAGCTGACTTTGGCAAAAGCGGTAGAAATATCCAAAACTTTTACCAGCGCTGCAACAGGGGACAGGGAACAAGAAGAGACAGAAGGACAAGCGCTACTAACAACTGAAAGTTTATTGAAAACATAAGTGGGTAATATACTCTCTCATGACAACCAGAAGTGCATGCGCCACCCTTCCCGCGAAAAACATAAAAGATAGTACTGCTATGAATCCAAATATGACACTTCACAATCATGGACAGTTACTGACGGTGTGCTTACACCCATGTCTCCGTTTTTGTCAATACAATATGTTTCAGTCAATTCCCTAGTCAATTTATCTTGATGCTTGAACATAATCTTAGCCTTACTAAGAAGTGGATTGCATGATTTTTTATCAGGCGCTTTCGACACTCTGCGATCATTAAGATTACAGTCTTTGTAATGTATGGCAAATGTAATGTAAGCACATAGTCGGTAACTGATTGTGAAGTGCCATATTTGGATTCATAGCAGTATCTTTTATGTTTTTCGTAGGGAAGGGTAGCGCATGCACTTCTAATTGTCATGAGAGAGTATATTACACATGTATGTTTCAATAAACTTTCAGTCGTTAGTAGCGCTTGTCTCTTCTTTTTCCCTCTCCCCTGTCGCAGCGCTGGTAAAAGTTCCAAACATGAACCAGCTAGCTCAAATTTCTGTGGGTACAAATATATTTGTTGAAAAAAATGGTGCGATGGAGCTGGCTGTTATACAACAACTATTTTATCATAGAAACAATCATCTTTAGCCAAATTTTCATGAAAAAATCGATAATGGAATTTTAATCTTTAGTTAGTATCACATTTTCTTAAAATATTCGGAGATGTGCCCTTAACTCGGTTTCGTGCATGAAACTCTTTTTTTGAAATGCAACAAAGTTCAGTAACAGAATGGCATTTATTCTCTTCGAGTGCTTCAGGAGGATTTAAATGCCTCCGTCATCTCATTATATTGTATTTTTTTTCAATATGTCATTATGTACCCTAAACCTATTGCGCCAAAAAGGTTTATGTGTGGTGCAGACATAAAAATAAAAATGCCATACTTAAGTCCTTTTTTCTTCCACAAATGAGGACGGGAGCACATTACCATGGACTTCATCTAGATGAAGACAAAAGAGACACGATACTGTGGAGCACAATTGGCCACTGATTGCATCTATCGCATGTGCAGCGCAAGATGTGGCCCTGTACCCGCTATCACATATTAGTCTCCAGAGCAAAAAGAAACATTTCTTTCAAAGGAAGAAGGAATAGTGTGCTGTGTCTCAAGAAGAACCTTGTGGGAGCATTAACTCATCGAGCTGAAATCAAGGGTGTGCATCTGTGCCTTTTAATTTGTGCTTAACTTAGAAGCAAAGGCATAGGGGTTCCTTGGCAGTTCTTGGTTGAGTTTTCTTGAAGCTGCAAGGTTTCAGGGAATCCGGATGAACACATAGACTGACCTGTGCTATATGCTAATTTACAGCTTGTGGATGGCCATCTGGAGTACACCTCTCAGACAAAACAACAGGAGCCTGTGAGGTGGCGCCATCCAAGGCGCATTTCTGATGGAAGCTGGCAAGACATTACTCTCAGCCGCAAGTTAGAACCCAGTGGCACCATCACTCTTGCTGTTGGGGAGGCAGAACATCAGATCCCAGCTGACAACACCCTGCATGACTTCCTGGACCCTTTCCTCAGTTCCTTCACAATTGGTGGCCACTGGGACTTGAACTCCGTGGCTCAGGAGAATTCTGCAGGTAATGATGTTGCTTTCACTCAGAGGGATGCATGAATGTTGCTTTTTTTTTCACTTTGATGAGCACAAATGGAGAGATGACTGCTGGCAAGTGTTACAGAGATGAAACAAAATTAGTGTTGTAGGAAGTGTCTCACTTATAAAGATGTTTTTTTTTTGCAACATCAGTTTTTTTTTTTGCTTTAGTTTAAAGTGTGCCAAGGTTTCCAAATAGTAGTGATTTTTTTGCACTTGGCAAAAATACAAAATTAAACGCCATTTATCAGCTCATTTGACTTGTTTATTCATTTTTCCTTTATCAGTGAGGGTGTCAGTGTTCTCTATACTGCCTTACTGTTGCGTGTGGCACATCAAGGCTCTTCACATGAATTTGGACTCCTTTGTCAATTTTTTTAAATTGTCAGAATTTATTGCACATTCAAGATGAACTGCAATTTATTAATCTACCGCATTTTGAGCCTTCTCTGCAGAAGTTCTCTTGCAGGCCAAGAGGAGAAAGCAATGTCAAAGTACATATCTTGATGGCTTTTAACAATCATGTTTAATTAGAAGTGAGTAAAAAGACTTCCCAGCTTAAAAAAGTTTTTAATAGCATGTTATGAATTCACGTTTGAATAGCCTGTACTATTCCATATGAGTACCCAGGCTGCCAGTACAATGCAAAATTAATTGGGAGAGCAGACAAGGAGATAGCTGATGCCGTGGACCAGTAGAAACTGCGGTACCATTAGAGAGGATTCAAAGAATATGTACTTGTTTGCTATTCATAGTTTGCTGTACTTATCAATGAAGCAACCTAGTGAAGAAAATGAAAGAACACGAAACACACTCAAAATCAATTGCAATTATGGCACTTGCAGTTGGTTCCAGTTGTGTTTTCTAAAGTTCTTCGACTGGGATGTAGTAGCTTCAACGCTGATCATTTGGCAACATCCATTCTGCTTTTTGTGTTTGTTCCCTTTGTCTACCCATTAACACTCCAGAAAGAGAGAGGACAGCAGTTCAGATGATTTAAAGGTAGTGGAGCCTGCATTCTAGCATGCACACTTGCAATGTACCGCATAGCTGTTAATACATAATGGGTGGCAACTTTCTCATGGTGTTAACACTAAATGTCTTGCATTAATATTTTGTTCTTTAACAGCTATACCTTTATTGCCCTCCAGAGAGATCCCTCAAAATCAAAGGAAACTTTACTGCATAACATGACATTATATGGTGTCGTAGTTGCACCTGACACCTGAAATGATCGTTCATCAATGCATTTGAAGCACAGGCAGTGTCCTGAAATTCAGAATGCCCCGTGTGATCACTGGCTGACATCTGAGCAAAATGCAATTATACCTTTCCTGTGCAGGGTCCTTTCAAGGCTGCATTCAGCAGATTGCTGTCAACGGTGAGCTCCAGTCTCTCAATGCAAGTCACAACTACTTCCACCTGGTGGTTAGGGGTACTGTGGGACGCAGCTGCAACCAGGAAGCTCTTGGTCTCGATGTGGCGGCCGATCCTCTTGGTGTGGGCATCATTCTCGTGATTGCTTTCTTCGTGGTGCTCATTCTGGTCATCCTTGTCAGCTTGCTTGTGTTCCGCCGGTGCAAGCTCAAGCGTCCAAAGGCAGCGACCAGTAGCACCCAAGCCAAGTCAAATGGCTGCAGTGTTATCAATCAGCTGACTGACACCACTCGGGCGCCCGCACATCAAGAGCCCAACTATACGGAACCAGCCACGCCGTCTGCACCAGAGGATCATCCACGCAGTACACCATCAGCACCAGAGCTAGTATTGCCCAAGAGGACCAGAGAGAGAGAAGGCAGCGCTGACTTGCAGCAGGTTCGTGCTCCACAGAGGCCCGACATCATAGAACGAGAAGTTCTACATGCATCGTCACCACTTGCAGCACCACGCTGCCCAGAACAGCCTGCCTACAGCTCAGCTGAACCAGAGCATTACGACCTAGAAAATGCAAGCAGCATCGCACCGTCGGACATCGATGTTGTGTACCACTACAGAGTGTTCCGAGATGGAAGCCAGCTGCGCAAACTGCACAAGGGCGTGCACAAGCACCCCGGCACGCACAGGCACAGCCCAGCCAGCCCCAAGGCGCGCCACAGCCCACGGCAGCAGCTTCTCTTGCGGCCAGCGGCTCGTGATAGTCCATCTGCCTTGAAGATGCACAGCACACCACTTGCCAGGCTCAGCCCATCCAGTGAGCTGTCTCGCCAAACACCGCGCATATTGACTCTCCAGGACATAAGTGGAAAACCGCTTCAGACAGCCCTCCTGGCCAGCGCTCATCCAGGTGGTGGTTCCAAGCCTTTTAAAGACCCACTGACAAACTCTGAACGCAGCCTCAATAGTCCTGTGAGCCAGCTGAGTCGAAGCACAGGAAGCCTTCCTTCAGCCAAACTCAAGCAGGCCTGTGCTCCGGCTGCTGAAAGCCACTGCAGTCAGCCACTTGCAGGGCTGGGCCTAACGGCTGAGGAGATTGAGTGCCTCAATGCAAGGCCACGTAACTCCAGCCTGGTGAGCACTCTGGATGCAGTCTCTTCTTCTGGAAGTGAAGGTACCAAGGACAAGCTGTCTCAGCTGCTGGAAGACCGACCAACCACAACCACCTTGCTTGATGCCGCTGCAGTTCACGACTCCTCGAGTGATGAAAGTGGCAACGACTCTTTCACCTGTTCAGAGTTCGAATATGACAACGGATATGACAAAGCCCACCACCGCGACTTTGGCCCGGGCAATATGATCTTCTCCAAGCTGGCTGAGGAGGACAATGAAAATGATGAAGACCCATCCAAGACATATGATGGTTTTGACTCTTTTAGAGGCTCGCTAAGCACCTTAGTGGCTTCGGATGATGACCTTTCACACCTCTCATACAAGCCCCCCAGTGGTGCAGTGCTTGGTTGGGACTGCTTGCTCAATTGGGGACCGAACTTTGAGAATTTAGTGGGTGTGTTTACGGACATTGCTGACTTGCCGGACACGGTCAGCCCACTCACGCCTGGGCATCCCAAGCCCAACGAGGAGTACGTCTGAGCTTGCCTCTATGAATACTCAGAGGAGCCTGCTGGGTTAAAAGCATTCAGATGCCAAAAGAAAAGAGTCAGGAGGTGTACTGCTATCAGGAAAGTGGCTTCTATGAAGGCTAAATTTGAAAGCACTTGGTCACGTGTCCAGTATTATCAGTGCCGTTAGTGTTATCACCACATGGATAAAATTTTGTACCTTGCATAAAATAACGTGATAAGCAACTTTTCAGGCTGAAAACCTTTAAAAATGAAGATTGGTAAATTCTCACTGATGATGAAAAATTGCATCCTGAAAGGTTTATTTTTTAGATTAGTTTGCTTGGTCCTCTAGCTGCTGTTTGCTACTTTTGTTTAGGACAGTTCATGCAAAATTCATCCATGCATTGTAAGTGCAGATGTTTGATATGCCAGATTGAGGAGGATTTAGACACTGGCATAATGAAACAAGTGTTGTTTGCTTCATGTTTGAGAACAGTGTTGTGTATGATAAAAGGCAATAATCGCTTTGCCTTTGACCCAGCAGGTCTTCAGTGCTACATTGGTGCACTCTTCAAAACCTAGTCACACTGAATGCGCGCGCAGAAAGAGGAAATGTCCACAATGCCATTGAGATACGTAGGTGGCTCAGCACTTGTAGAGGAGTTGCTGGTCATGGTTATTCTTGGCGCATGGGCCAAAGCATAACTGCCATTTCCTAATTTATTGGGCCAGTTTTTTTTTTGTGGACAATGAATGTCCAATCATTTGTGAACTAACGACACATACCTCATATCAAACTTTGATTCAACTTTTGTCCAGTGTTGTTTTTTGTCTTTTGTGTTCCTGTTTTCAAAGCCCCTTTTTGCCATGTTTTTTTTTCTTTTGTGTGCACCTTCGGCAGTGTTTGTTTTGGAGCATATTTTGTTGCAGGTTCACATATGCTCTCAAAGCCAACTACAGCTCTCAAACAAAAAAAAATCGTGGCCGACAATTTGCAGCACAAAGTGATCAGGTACACGTTTTCCACAGCCCTGAGCCATATTCCGCTAGCCTCTAGTCTTGAAACAAAATGCCTCTACATTCTACGATGGCAAACAGACCCACCTTGTGAAGTGCTGCAAAGGCAGAAACATTCACATCTGACCAATCGTTTAGGACAATTTTCAGTCTACCTGTAAACATTCTCATTTGACCTCTTTACCATGTGCCATGTTTTCTTCTCTTTTTATAGCAAAATCAACAAAAAATGAATAAAACAGCTTGTTGCTCATGAACGATGCTGTGTTTTCTGATGGGCGTGAAAAACAAGTTTACCTTTCTGGGGAACTCCAAATAAAACACACAGTATACCTCATAAAATGCATGTTTAGAGGGCTTCAATAAAGCAGGAATGAAACTTGATTAGGCAATTCTGTTGGCTTTTGCCTGAAGCAGTAAGGAGCATATTTGCAGTAATGTATTCATTGATTTAAATTTAATCAGGCAACTGCAGTTATAATATATATATATATATATATATATATATATATATATATATATATATATATATATATATATATATATATATATGTATATGGCTCGCGGCCATGCTCACGATCCGCATAGCCCGCCACCTTCCCCCTTCCCCGGATCTGTTTCTGTCATATATATATATATATATATATATATATATATATATGGCTCGTGGCCATGCTCACGATCCGCATAGCCCGCCACCTTCCCCCTTCCCCGGATCTGTTTCTGTCCCATGTCCGAATCGGAACGTATCCGTGCGCTGAATTCAGGCATGGGTATAGCAGGGGAGCTCTGACCCCATCTCTGCGCATAATCGTCGGCGCGACAGCGGCTTACAAGTGCTTTCACTGTGAAGCTTCACTGGACGTGTGTGATGTGCGACACTTGTGGACGTGCCCAGGAGGTATACACTAGTGCCGCGCTACCAGACGGCGCGAGCGTTGTCGCGGCTAGCACGCCAGGCTGGTGGTCATTTCACGCCAACTTGCGCAGTGTCAAGTACACCGTGAGGTAGTATGAAAAATGGCACCCGTGACTTAACGTGAATCATGCTCCCGTAGTGATCCGTAACATCCGTAACAACGTCCACTTTTCTTTGTGGTACACATTGTGTGCATGAATTAAGTTTTCAGCAGAATTCTTAGCTGCCTGTTCAGTGTTCCAGTTAGCTGGCCACCGCATGGCACAGCTCGGCAGTGAAACTGGCCGCCTGCAGCTTTTCATATCACTTAATAACTGTCTGCTACTCATGCAGGTCACATCGTGGTCAAACAGCGCATGATTAATTGCCCGAATTCCAAAACTGACGCCGCAGAAACGCATATTTGCAGCGGCTGTAGTCCGCGAACTGCTTAAGCTTCACAGACGGGTGTTTCAGCAGAAAGGCAAAGCGTCATAGCTGCCTTGTTTATGCGACAGATCGGTCGAGCAAATACTGTCATGCGCTCGCAGCACGAATGGCGAGAATGTTTTTCAGTTTTGATTGTAGCAACGTATGTATGTAGTGCTGCTTCAAATGCGCAAGACCTGAACCTAGGCCGGTTCGCAGCAACACGATGTCCAGCGATTCCGCTAGACCCAGTAGTAAGACGTCACTATCAGCAGATAGAGGCATGCCGAATCACTCACCTCTCCAAAAATCGACACTCAGCACGGCTCTTGGGCTCGCCTGCTTGTCAAGGAATTGCAACGTCCCAGATTCTTGTCCTGTCGGCAAACTTAAGCCATGCACAAGGCAGGCCGCGATATCGGTGAATTCAATGCGTCGCTCGCCGGGGCCCCCGCATTCCTATGGGTCGACGTTTTCACAAAGTGGAACCTTTCCAGCGTGCCCGCTCTTTTCCGTTTCACGCAGTTCATGACGTACTTATCCATCAGACACGCGGTTTTACGGGTCGGACATAAATTATCTGCGACGAGACGCGAAATACAGACACATTTCACAGGTCACCAGCGAGTTAAACTGGTTATATGCTGTGGCTGGCAACAGCTGTTGCACGCACGACCGCCAACATGGCGAATGCCGCACTAAAGCCAGTGACTTTATGCCGCACTAAAGTCACTGGAACGGGAAAAGTACCACATTCGTTTTCTCTCGCCGCACGCCGGCGGGCCAGCGAGCGCGCGCTCCCGATTCGTTCTTCGCGGTGACGCGTCATTCCCCGCCATAAATGGTCCGCTCGCTTCTTTCTCGCGGCCGCCTGCACACATATCGTGCGGAGCATTACGTAGCACTTGCTCCAATGGACTGAGATAAGCGTGCACAGCATTTCCAGTCGCGTAGTGACGCTTGTGCAGTTCATGTCTGCGTAGAGACTGCGAGAATGCCTGTGTGCTGCGCCTTTGGTTGCAGCAATCGGCGAGGAACGGGCAAAACGCTGCCATTCCCAGCGGAAAAAAAAAAAAAAGACTACAAGCGACGAGCTATATGGATCCTCAGAATCCGGCGGGGGAAATTTGTTCCAGCGAACAATGCTCGCCTCTCTGAGGTAAGCGCTTCTCTTAATTAGGTTGGACATCGATTTTGGTCCAAACCGGCCGAAGTCATATTTTTGGGGTGAGGGCCAATTTTGGGAGTGGCCCAGGCCAAATTTGGAGGTCACCATCGTGTTCACCGTAGTCGAATTAGGTTGTATATCGATTTTTGTCCAAACTGGCCGAAGTCATATTTTGGAAGGTGAGGGCCAATTTTTGGAGTGGCCCAGGCAAAATTTGAAGTCGCCATCGTGTTCCCCGCAGTCGAATTAGGTTGGACATCGATTTTGGTCCAAACCGCCCGGCCGAAGTCATATTTTGTGGGGTGAGCGCCAAGTTTGAGAGTGGCCCAGACCAAATTTGGAGGTCGCCATCATGTTCGTTGTAGCCGAATTAGGTTGGACATCGATTTTGGCGAAAATTGGTGGAAGTCACATTTCGGTAGCGGGTGGGCCAAATGTGGGATCGAGTGGCTCGAGCCAAATTTGGAGGTCACCATTGTGTCCGCGGTAGTGAAATTCGGTTGGACAAAGGTTTTGACCCATATCGGCCAAGAACACATTTCTCTCCTTACATGCCTTCTAACGTAGGACTGACATCATTCACACAGCCGCGGACAGATTTTTGTCCCATGAGCTTAGAAAGACTACCGACTTAATAATTACAGCCTTTTTCCGCCTAATTAGCAAATGAACAACGGTATGCTTCACTGATTGCTCTAAAAGCACGCACAATTCGCAAAACCTGCTTTATTCTGTTTAAAATGCACAGCGCGCGGCCGCCGCTTCAGCGGCGCTGGACCAAATATGGCAGCTCCGGCGATGGTTGCGGTACTTTTCCCGTTCCAGTGACTAGACCGAGGATCGACCACGGCGCCCAGTGACCCGTAAGGGTCAAGAACACTTTAAATTTGTCGCGAATAAAGCTTTTTCCATCCATCCATCTGTGCGAAAGCACTTCCGCAGTGATACGGGCGGTTGCGCCTGCGGTGGAACCGCGAATGTGACCTTGATGTGACTACGAAAAGTGGACTACACGGTAACGTATCCGACTCTCGGAGCGAAACTGGTACTTCACTCTCTTTTCTTTATCTTACAATCCTTCCCCCTTCCTCACTATGCCTCACGGCGCAATCAAATACCCCCCCCCCCCCCCCCAAAAAAAAAAAAAAAAACAGCACCAGTTCGCGCCGCTGCGCACTGAGGGCTCTATCAGATTATGGACAGATACACCGAAATGAAATTCAAATTGGTTGTTGGGGAAAGGAAATGGCGCAGTATCTCTCACATCTCGGAGGACACCTGAACCGCGCCGCAAGGGAAGGAATAAACGAGGGAGTGAAAGAAGAACCTCTCAGGAGGTGAACTGCAAATCATGATCAATGAGTTAGACAGGCAGAGCAGAACGGTGGGTCTAAAAATTAACATGAAGAAAACCAAGGTAATGTTCATCAGTCTGGCAAGGGAACATCAGTGCACAATTGGCAGCAAGGGCCTGGAAGTGGTAAAGGAATATAGGGCAGGTAGTGACCGCTGATCCGGAACATGAGAGGGAAATAACTAGAAGGATAAGAATGGGGTGGAGCGCATATGGCAAATTCTCCCAGATCATGAATGGCAGTTTATCAACTTCCTTCAAGAGAAAAGTGTACAACAGCTGTATCTTACCGGTACTCACCTACGGGGCATAAACGTGGAGGCTAACGAAAAGGGTTCAGCTTAAGTTAAGGACAACGCAGCGAGCCACGGAAAGAAAAATGATAGGTGTAACTTTAAGAGACCGGAAGCGGGCAGAGTGGGTGAGAGAACAAACGCAGGTTAATGACATCCTAGTCGAAATCAAGAAAAAGAAATGGGCTTGGGTAGGGCATGTAATGCGAAGGCAAGGTAACCGCTGGTCCTTAAGGGTAACGGAGTGGATTCGAAGAGAAAGTAAGCGTAGCAGGGGCGGCAGAAGGTTAGGGGGGCGGATGAGATTAAGAAGTTTGCAGGCGAAGGGTGGATGCAGCTTGCAAAGGACCGGGTTAATTGGAGAGACATGGGAGAGGCCTTTGCCCTGCGGTGGGCGTAGTAAGGCTGTGATGATGATGAAAGAAAAAGGAAGAAAGGTGCCGTAGTGGAGGGCTCCGGAATAATTTCGACCACCTGGGGATCTTCAACGTGCACTGGCACTGAGATCGCACAGCACACGGGCGCCTTTGCGTTGTTTCACCTCCATCGAAACGCTACCGCCGCGGTCGGGTTCCAACCCGGGTACTCCGGATCAGTAGCCGAGCGCCTTAACAACTGAGCCACCGCGGCGGGTACAGATAGACCGATGTATTCTTATATATATATATGTACGGATATATCTGTACGGATGCTCCGACAAAAATATGACACCTCGGATGACTTTTGCTGTTGCTGCATGCAAAACAGGGAAACGATAGAACATAGTCTTATCGAGTGTAAGACCCTCCAACCCTCAGTGCTCGAAACCGCCGCAGAAGTCCGCGAAAAAAATGAGGAAAATTAATTTTCAGGAAAGGCAATAATGCAGTGACTGTCTCACGTATTTCGGTGGACACCCGAACCGCACCGTAAGGAAGGGATAAAGAAGGGAGTGAAAGAAGAAGAAAGAGGTGCCGTAGTGGAGGGCATCGGAATAATTTCGATCACCTGGGGGCCCGCACTGACATCGCACAGCACACGGAAAACTTTTTGCGTTTCGCCTTCATCGAAACGCGGCCGCCGCGATCGGCTTCGAACCTTGGTACTCTGCCTCAGTAGCCGAGCGGCCTAACCGCTGAGCAACCGAGGCGGGTACTGGAGTCTGCGAAGCACTGTGGTTTAGGAATAGCCAGTACATGCTCAATATTCAAAAAGTAGAAACCATAAGAGACGGCTAGAGGATTGATGGAGGATATCAAGAGAGTAGTTTAGAAAAGGAAAATAAAATTGGCAGTTAATCCGACGATATTCAGCACGCTAGGAATTAGTGGTCAGGTGATACTTGTCATCACCGCGATGCAAAGTGAAGGCTAATAATTATCTAGCTAGTCACAGAAGAAATAAAACAATTAACCGTGGATGCAATTAACCACTTTATTTACTGGGAAATTGCCACCGCCCTGATACAAAGGGGAGGACAATCCATCCATCCATCCATCCATCCATCCATCCATCCATCCATCCATCCATCCATCCATCCATCCATCCATCCATCCATCCATCCATCCATCCGTCCGTCCGTCCATCCATCCATCCATCCATCCATCCATCCATCCATCCATCCATCCATCCATCCATCCATCCATCCATCCATCCATCCATCCATCCATCCATCCATCCATCCATGTCTGTCTGTCTGTCTGTCTGTCTGTCTGTCTGTCTGTCTGTCTGTCTGTCTGTCTGTCTGTCTGTCTGTCTGTCTGTCTGTCTGTCTGTCTGTCTGTCTGTCTGTCTGTCTGTCTGTCTGTCTGTCTGTCTGTCTGTCTGTCTGTCTGTCTGTCTGTCTGTCTGTCCGTCCGTCCGTTTGTCCATCCATCCATCCATCCATCCATCCATCCATCCATCCATCCATCCATCCATCCATCCATCCATCCATCCATCCATCCATCCATCCACCCAAAATGGCTTCGAATTCGAATATCTGGTCAGCACAAAAAATAAATTCAGAAAAGATAAACAAGCAAACATTGCTGCTCATATTTTTTTTCAAAATAGTGTATGGCCACTGCAACTGAAATAAACGAAACTAGACTGCCTGAGCACCGTATAAAAAAAAAATCATGATGTGCGCAGAGATGTATACTACTTAATTGAACAGCATAACAGTATCCAACCTGCAATGTGGTCAGGCAAAATGAAATCCATAACATGACAAGACTGGAAACAAAAATAACATGATGGCTAGTAAAACCTCATTAATTCGGAGTTCAAAGAACCGACAGAAATGCCCGGGTTATTCGAAGGTCGATTTATAAAATGCCCCGCGGCCCCGAAAAAAAAAAAAACTACCGAAAATGCGCTAGTCTTATGAGGCGGCTCTATCGTGCAAACACCTGTAATCACGTGACAAGCACCGAGTTTCGGCGTGCTGGAAGACATCGCGAACGTAAGCGAGATGGGAACGCACATTGACGTCGGAATGGCCAGATTGCTTCTAAAAAGGAAAAAGAAATTGACCAGCGACGCGTCAGTCAGCGTCTGAAAGCGGCACGGTGCTGATATTGGACTACTGGCGAATGCGCGGGCCGACAGTTGCCATTGCCACGGGCAAGTGGCGAAGCTGAGAAACGAAAACTACGCGGCCAGGTTATTATTTATTTTTTTTTTGCCTAGTTTCAGGGGCCCTCTGAACGTTGTCACGCCTGCCGTTACGCCCACTTAAGAGGTGCATGGGTTACAGTGCACCATGCAATAAATATGCGGGATTTTTACAGGATCGCTTGCCCTGTGGTGACACCTCGACTCGCCCCTTCGGGAGCCTCACGCGAAATTCCTCAAGTAGGCAGGCTTTCCCGCATAGCGTAGTTGACCAAAACAAGATGGTGGTGGTCACGCTCAGAGAGTTAAGGTGACAAAACGAATGTCATGGGTGCGGGCATTAATTAGATAACATATTACGGAAGGATAAAAAATAAACGCGCTTTCGCGTTGCAATTGTTAGAAGCGGGTCGTTCCCCATCTCGTTCGCAGCACGTGTGGTATGTGGGAAAGCCCGCTTGCGGAATTGCGCACAAGGTCAAGCCTAGCGGCATCGGAATGCGATCGGTCCACGCGATAAACGATAGAGAAGAAAGAGAACAGGGCCTTTATATTGTTTTCCTAGAACTTTAAACTATATATTCAGATAATTTGTCAGATATTGCGCTTTTGCCACAATCAAATTTACGAAAGTCGGCGCGGTATACGATCGCTGCCGAGTATTCGAAATTTTCGAATATTCGGAAATTCACGAATATCATTTCTCGAATACGAATATGAACCCAATATGAAACATATTCGATTCGTATTCTAAATTTAGAATATTCGCACACCCCTATTTTTACTTTCTATTTACTAGCTATCCCTACTATCATTACATATATGCTCCTTATCAAGTGTTGCTTAATCAAGTTTACATGTTATTTTAATTACCATACAACTTATGATTGACAGTTCGCGCGGACACTTGCGGACAGCCTCTGTCAACAACTTCCATCCACGCCACACTTTCGGACAACTTCCGTTCAAGCCACTCATGAGCCAAAAAAGGCTTTCGCCTTAATATCAAATTTGGAAGGTGTACTTGCCTGATTCGATCAGAATTAGAAATCCGCGTCGTCTGCAGCACCCATGGAAACATCGGCGGCCCAAGAAAAGCAGCTTTCGCATAAACGATCCCGGTGGCGTCAGCTGATGCCTATCCGAGAAACAATTATTTCCGGCAGGCACGAACCAAATTCGTTCAACTTTGGGTCAATTTTTGTAAAGGACATTTTCTGTGCTCAATATCGGAAAAGGGCTCGAAAAAGCATCGTCAAATACTTGTTTCAAATCCTGCACCCGCTCATTGTAACGTCAAAGGTATACCAACCGTTCCTCGAATAGACACCAGATGGCGCTACGGGCATCAGCTATGCCAAAGCTTTGTGTTTTGGGTCGCCGATGCTCTAGATGACGTGAATTTCTACATTAATTCTGATCGAACCAGGCAAGTACATTGTCCAAACCCGATATTGAAAAAAACAAAACGGTCGAATGCCATATCTGCGTAAAATTTCAGCGCGAATAAGTGAGCGGTTAAAACGAGGAAGCCATTTTACGGTGCTTTTTTAGAGTAGCCAGTTGCAACAATCTACAAATCGGGAAGTTCTATAGTTCCTTTATATGCTCTCCCGCGGGAGCATATAGAGGAGCAATAGCGAGTTCTAGTCGCTTTGGTGTTGTTGCGACTGAAGGAAGAATGAAAAGGAAAGTGCACAAGCCTACCCACTGGCTCAAGCTGAGCCACAATCGCTGCCACGTGCAGACAGTAGGATAGTTAAAAGGGTGGGGACGCCTTGTGTACCACACCGCGCCGCTGAAAAACAAACTGAAAACTAGTTTTTGGGGAAATGAAATGTCGCAGTATCTGTCATACATCGGCTGATACCTGAACCGCTCCGTAAGGTAAGGGATGAAAGAGAGAAGGAAGAAAGAGGTGCCGTAGTGAAGGGCTCCGGAATAATTTCGTCCACCCGACCGCGGCGGCAGTGTTTCGATAGAGGCGAAACGCTAAGGCGCCCGTGTGCTGTGCGATGTCAGTGCACGTTAAAGATCCACAGGCGGTCGAAATTATTCCAGAGCCCACCACCAGGGCAGTTCTTCCTTTCTTCTTTCAGTCCCTCCTTTATTCCTCATGAGGGCATTTAGCTATATATATATATATAGTGTACCGAAAAGTATACTCATAATTATTAATGTCCTGCTTGGGAAGAGGAAGATGTGACAATTTGAGGGCGTCTTTCGAAAACCTTGGTTGCAACTGTTAGAGCTTGAGGAGATAAGCAGATGGGTGCGGGGTGAGGCAAGGGAGCGGAGCGGGCAGAGGCCGATAATTTTGAAATGTGTGGCCCAAGGGTGAACGGCTTCGGTTGAAGTGCAATTATTCCTGGCATCCGGACCTAACACATAGAACGGTTTACTGCGATAGTTTTTATATACCCTCCCAAATTGGCGCACCTATAGGGCGTGACCGCGCCGAACTAGGACAAAGCACGACGACCAACGTTAAATTGTGTACCACGTAGCGCGGTCGTTATTGCGGAGTGATGATAGGTCTTTCGATCTATAAATCAGGTAGCGCTGAAAACAATTGGCTAACACTGGAAAGGAGCGTCGACACGAATATCAAAAAGACCCTGCAGCGTGAAGTGCACAATTCCGACCACACGCGGGACGTTTGAATTTCTTAGCCATCGGGGCTTTTGCAGTGTAACTGGACAGTTCTATGGGGCACTAATCGTATACGGTTACTTTCATTTACGACCGTTGAGAGCTAGTTGATAGATTTAAGTCTAAGAAGGAACTCACTGCGTACGGCGGACTCCTGACAAACATTTCATGAACTGCCACACTGTTTTACAGTGGCATTACACGCTCGCTGCACATTGCGACAAAGCAGTTTCGCAAATGTATAGGGGTTTAATGCGTTCGTTGCGCATTTGAGAAGGCGTCTCCGGAGGAAAGCTGAGCGAAACAGAGGGAAACCTGCTATATACTGGCTTTTAATGTTCATTCAGCAGCAGATTTCCCCGCTGTTTTGCCTCAGCTGTGCACCAGGTCGCGAACCTCGCGTAGAAGCGGCCACGTAGGCCCCAGGTCCCCCGCGAAGTCATCCATGGGCAAGTCCCACACCGCAAGCCCTGCAGTCTTGTGCACCAAGGACCGCTTGGAGCGCAGGCTGGCGCGGTCTTCGAATCCAATCCACTGGTCTTTCCAGTGGGCCACGGAACAGCGAGAGAAGCCGTGGGTCTCACGGCTCCAGGACGATGCGTTACGCTTCAGCACCTCCTTCACCTCGTAGTAGCTCACCAGGCCCGAGGTGTTGGTGTAACGGAAGGGGTGTCCTGGACCAGAGGCAGTCATCCCGA
The DNA here is from genome assembly GCF_052857255.1 of Amblyomma americanum. Taxonomy (NCBI): domain Eukaryota; kingdom Metazoa; phylum Arthropoda; class Arachnida; order Ixodida; family Ixodidae; genus Amblyomma; species Amblyomma americanum. Next base: position 194,219,976 of record NC_135500.1, on the reverse strand, counting down.
CTCGGACACTTTTCATCCAGGGACGCTTGAGGGTGAAAGTGGCACCGGCGAGTGAGACGCTCAGCATCGTCTTGACGAGCTTGTGTTCCGTGACCATGGACAGCTCGTTCAGCACTGACGAGAGCCCCAGTTGGCCGTTGTGCCGTGCCCTGAGGGCGGCCCGCATCGGGCTCTGGCACGTGGTGACCGGGAAAGACATAGGGTCTACGGTCTGGTGGGTGTCCACGACAACAAAAGGCAGCCGTGTGTACAGCGCGTGAACGTAGTAGCCGTCGCGCCGCGTTGCCGTTTCCCACGGTACGACGACGCTTACGTGGAGCGCTTCTTGCTGGAAAACCAGGCGCATGGTGTTCACGAAGGCGCTGTAACTGGACCGATCTTCCAGGGTTGGGTACTTCCAGTAAAGAATCAGGCCAGCGAGCCCCGTGCGTCGCGACCAGGCTGCCGCGTTGTGGACAAACTCGAGGCGCGACTTCCTGTCGAGCATTAACGCTCGAAAGTCGGGCGAGTCCGTGGCTTCGCCGCCGACGCAGGCCCATACGGCCGTCGGGAGCGAGACCATCCTGCTCAGTGTCTCGTTGTCTTCTGCGGGCTTCTTGAAGCGTAGACTGTTTTTTTCCACGTTTAGCCCCACAGAGACGAATACCAGCGCGTCGCAAAGAATGGCCGACGCGTTGTCTACCTCAAACTGATGAGGAGAGCCTGACACGAGGCTGTAGTTCACAAAGCAGACGACCATTCGGCTCGCATCCTCCCTGAATTGTTGCTGCATTGACATCTGGACGCCGGATATGATGCCGTCGCGCCGCTGTCCGCTAACCGAGCGTTTAGTGCTAGCAGCTCTCAGCGGTTCGTCGGCGTCGTTGATGGACGTCCAGAAGTGCTCGAACACGGCTGCGACGACGGCGGCGCACGCTCCAGACACGGTGAGCACCCCGACGATGAGCAACGCCATCAGACAGAGGTTATGGTTGTGCACGACGTAGCGGAGAAAGGACTCATCTTGGTCCGCCCGCCGCCGGGACGACCTTCGGCTGCCCTGAGGAGCGGTCGTGTCGCTGCTGGAGTGATCCATGACTCGGCTGTAAACGCAGCTCGGTTCGGACAGCAGGCAGAAGATGGACTTGTGGGTTGCTTTTTCTACGCTGAGACACCCACTTCTGAAGGACAGTTCCGCAGTGGGGATGAGCTTCGTCCGAAACACGGCGCGGGTGGCGGAGCTTTTTCTCACGAGATGCCAACGGCTTCTCGCTCTTCGCGAGCTCTCGAGCTAACGTATCCGTAATCTTCGTCTTTCACAGGTACATAGCTTTAAAAATTTGCAAACCAGCTGCGCGTGACGGCTGGGCATGCGCGTGGACTTACAGCGGGCGCCAGAAGAGGACGTGCTAGTGGCAGCATTTGCCAGGCTGGAAAAAGCAGCATCAGTAAGAGAATTCATCTGTTAAGAAGTCATGGGCCAAGTGCAGTCCGCTGATGAAACGGTCATTGATGGCAACACCGCTGAAGCAGGCGTCGCAGCCCCGATAGGAGAAGACGACGCTTCAGGGACCCCCGAGACATCCGCCCAAGAGACAGCGCTTGCCGCATCGCCCAAGTCGTTCTCAGGCCATGCGGGTCGGTCCCCGCCGAAGGTAAGGACGCTTTCTAAGAGTGCTGTCCATTTGCCCGTTGAGCATGGTGACATGGCATCGAAGAACGATTGCAGTCCGCGCCGTCATAACCAGCAAGTAAGGCTGTGAGGGCCGCTGCCGTGATGCCCTCGGCTGCCGGGCATCATGGCAGGTGAGTGCCGCGGCAGGGGCGATCGATGTGCAGGACGCCGAGAATGAGGGGCCCGCGTTGCTCAGATGGTGCTGCGAATGCTGTCCTGCGCTTAAATACTGAAACCTGCTGGCGGTGGCCACTACATTCGCGACGTAAACGAGGCCTAAATCACAGCGTTCTTTACCTTGCTGCACACGAAGCGGTCCAGTAGCGCATGAAGGCGCGCAACGTGTGGTGTGGCTTAGGCAGGGTACGGACTCTGACTCGAGGTATGCGATCACTACTGAAATCGCTTTGGGTGGCTCGATGCTGCAGCGTCGCACCTTATATGACCGTATTCGGACATTACAAGAAACTTTGTGCGAGGACTGCAGAAAATGAGATTGAATGATGAGATATGGAAATTTTCTGGGATTACGTAGCCACGGATAGTGCACAAAAAGAACAACTGAGAGATGCCTTTGCTCTGAGGTAGACTCAACTTTGGCCTCCGAGAGAAAAGAATGGAAATAAACATAAAAGGAATGACTGAATGGACCCCCGGATTGCTTGAAGCTCAGCGCATATCAGGCCTACTGCAGCGCTTCGTTTCCTTAGTTTATGTACATATTTTACTTTATAAAGCAGCAGCTTTATGTTTAGGCATATCATGGAGCGAGCCTCTGACCGTTCAGAATCCCAAAGTGCGAGAGCACGAGCGACAGTAGACTCTTGAATGGCAGAGACGGCACCGACAAGGTATGCAGCAATATGCAAAGGAGAACGTAAAGAGGCATAAGCGCTGAATTACCGAATCTTGAGAAGCCATTGCGCAATTGCTACCAAAGTATATATGATGCAAAATGAATATGCCACATACGTACACACATCAGCGTCGTTTCATTTCCTTCGGTAATGGTCGCGCCGTACAAAAAAAAAATATAATGTACACTTTGTCGACTGAACACGGTCCCTGTTGCATCGCACGTTGAGAGGCTGAAGGCTGTTACACGATTATTTTGGATGCACATCCGCAAGCGTGCGGACCCGCACACTGACTCTCGCATGCGGGCGTGGTGCGGATGGGGTATTGTACGACACGAAGTGTTATTGGCACGGTTCCAAATCAGCACTTCGTGACACCGGTCGTTGTGAAGACCACGTAGTCACCTTAGTGCATCCTATCACATAACTCAACTTGGGAGACAACTGCTGCTCGCTGCTGCATGCGGCATAGTTCACAGTCGCTGGAACACTTGTAACAAAAATACATATAAGGCCCATATGTGTGGCATCGCTAGCACCATCCAGGCCTCTCTTCTTGTTTCACTTCGCGGACGGCCATCTTTGAGGGCTTGACAACGTCACCAGAAAGTAACCAATAGCTCCTATTCGCAGAAGCTGCGTATATCTGCACTTCCGTACAAAAGTCGTAGACCATCCTTTCGTGCGGAAGCTGGTTTGGCACACCCGCATACGTGCGGAACAATCATCCGCATACGATGCGTAATAAGAAAAAAGTGATCCTATAAACTTTGCTGTCACTTAATAGCGATTGCTGGAAGGCGATTCTTGCAGCTGTTGCTGTGCAGGCGTTAAGCAAGAGTGCTATTGCTTCCTTATTGTTCTGTGTGCATGTCGCGTATTCCTAAGTTCTTGCGCATGCCCAGACGAAGCGAATGGAAGAGACACCAGCGGCCGGAACTCGCCCGACGAACGAGCGGCAGGACCAGCGCCAGGGACGCTCTATGACCAGGAGGTCGCAACGCGATCGTGGCGCCGCCAGGTCCCCAACGCCGGTCGCGCTGATGGTGCCAGCTGCGCTGACTCCTACTAACGTGCGTGCACCTACAGAAGACTTCGCTACAGAGGATGCAGAAGGCTGGCCTTCCGAACCCGAAGTACGCGGCGAATGACTCGCCCGCTTCTCAGTAATCTATACAGGCATATGTTTTATCGGGTTTAACGTCCCAAAGCGACTCACGATATGAGGGACGCCGTAGTGGAGGGCCCCGGAAAATGTCGGCCACCTGGGGTTCTTTAACGAGCACTGTCATCGCACTGTACACGGGTGACTAGCATTTCGCTTCCATCGAAATGCGACTGCCGCGGCCAGGATTGAATTCGCGTATTTCGGGTTCTTATGTGTTATTCACCTGAGCCAACGCTGTTCATAGAGGCGCTGGACAACTCCATCGAATAATAATAATAATAATAATAATAATAATAATAATAATAATAATAATAATAATAATAATAATAATAATAATAATAATAATAATAATAATAATAATAATAATAATAATTGATTTTGGGGGAAAGGAAATGACGCAATATCTGTCTCATATATCGTTGGACACCTGAACCGCGCCGCAAGGGAAGGGATAAAGGAGGGAGTGAAAGAAGAAAGGAAGAGGTGCCGTAGTGGAGGGCTCCGGAATAATTTCGACCACCTGGGGATCTTTAACGTGCACTGACATCGAATCGTTGCTCTCAATATTTGAGTTATGGCTCTTCCTGTACACGTTAACGTTTGTCCGGCAGCGGAAGACACATTTATGGCTGAGAAAATTGAGTTCGAAAATATCCCCGTCACTAGATTCAAATTCGTGGCGTCCACAAAGTCCACAAAGAGGACTGGTTGCCATCGTTTTGAAGTGAATAGTGGTCTAGCATAGACTCCGGGATCCTCATAAGAAAGCCTGTGTCGACGCATGTTGTATATACTTGCGAAATCGGCTGGTGATGGCGGTACGTGTATTTTATTTTCTGGTTTCTCAGGCTTATAAAAGCTTACATTTATTTTGCAGGGGTATATGTTATTTTTTTAAACGTTGTTTCCTATAGATACAAACCAACTTCAATCTGTCCTCAGTTTCCCTTGAAGTTGAGGTTCGTCACCAAGACCATGGCTGGTTTCTAATGGCGGGAAGGAAGAAAAAGATATGTGCGTACAATTTTTCGGAAGCTTGCTACCTAGTTTTCTTCGTCAAAATGAGCTGACAGTAGTATGACCAGAGTATGTCGCTTGCAGGTTGTCATAAACGTGCGTAAGAGGAAGAAAGAAAAAAAACTGGGAGCACGGGACGGGGCTTGATATATATTACGCAAGCGCCACCTGACTTCGAGATAATTGCAGTGGTGAGCGCAGGGGTTCGTAACCGATCTCCTATCTTATTGCAGACGAGGGAGGGAGGGAGGGATAAAGTGCCACAGTCTGCTTCAGTTGGCACGTTTATGTGCTATGGTTGAGCTGCGACTAAAAGTACGTCGGGACCCGTGTGCTGTGCGATGTCAGTGGACGTTAAAGATCCCCAGGTGGTCGAAATTATTCCGGAGCCCTCCACTACGGCCTCTTTCTTCCTTTCTTCCTTCACTCCCTCCTTTATCCCTTTCCTTACGGCGCGGTTCAGGTGTCCAACGACATGTGAGACAGATACTGCGCCATTTCCTTTTCCACAAAACCAATTATTATAATTATTATTAGACATATCTGCGAGCATACCTTTCGTTTTCGCGTTTCGTTAACGATATTGAAGAGACGTTCGCATATTCCGCAAAGCTCTCGACTTCGCCCTCTGGTGTTGCTGTGGAACTTGAATGACCGGGCTACACGCTCAAAAAATTTAAGGGGACACAAGCTCGGCCTTACGTGTATGGCGCGATAGCCTGAATGGGTTCCTTCAGAGGCCCGGGGTCTTCTCTGTGTATCACTTCACAGACACGGACACTGTTTTTCCTTTCACCATCTCGTAACGCTTAACATATCCTTAAGAGCGCAGTACGCTAGCATTAGAGGTCCCTCCCGCGCAAGTGCTGCTTCTCTTTCATAGATTCATGGATCGCGGGGAGTCCTCATACCGCTCCTGGCGAAGTGGTGCAGCTGCAGTTAAGCGATGCGCCACTGCCCCGGCAGGCGGCTGCTTCAAACACAGCCACCGGTGGGACTTGTGAGACCCAGGCTGCTCTTCCCGGACAACCTATCGTGTCCAATGATTAATTCAACTTCCACTTTCCGTGGTGGGCAGTGGACTGCGCGATAACAGGATGCATTTAAGAGTCAGTAAACTGGGTTCCTGACTTCGGTGGATCTTCAGTGCATCCAGTTGACGATCAAAGTTACGTGGGCACTCCCTACTCGTCCGGCGCACCGCCCTAACTTTCACTTATGCGCTATAGGCTCCTTCGAAATATCCATGTTTTAGCGATGAAGGCCTTGTTGACTTGGTGGTGTGAGTCAGTGAGAAGGAGGGAGAACAACACGTTGTCCTGGAAAATCAAGTCTGAGTGTCATATTGCACTACGCTTGAAAGAGGCGATGGGGTTCAAATTTTCCGAAGACAACACTGGTTCCTGATATAGTCCTGCGCATGTACGTTGCTCTATAGCTGAGGGCCATACCATGCATATAGTTGCGCCCGAGGCCGCCCAAATGAAGAGGATTAGCATAAATCTTCAGTGCACTTGATCTTGAATCTTCACTCAAGCTTCTAACGCCTATTGTGTTACGTTTCTTTTCCGGGACCAGGGTGAGTCGGCAATGCGAGCCACAATCCTGGCCGCCGGATCGCGCATGCGCAAAGTGGCGTGCGCCGCGATCGTCGCCTGCTGCTTCGCGGCAGTGGTGGCGGCGCTGACGTACGGCACCATCAAGAGCATCGGCCACCAGGGCCGCATCGTCGAGGAGTTCGACAACTGGACGATCGCCAGAATAGCCCGATCGGGCGCGCCTGCCGCCAACACCCCGACAGCCACCGCCTCGGACGCCGTGGACGCCGCGAACTTCTTCGAGAACGGCGCCAACCTCACCTCCAGCGACAAATCGCAGACTGGCAGACGACACCAGGCGCGGGTGTAGATTCCCTTGTATAAAGTAAAACGTAGACTTACGAAGACTACAGTATCTCCTGATTTTGTTGTTGCAGTTGCTGCTTTTCACAAACAGCCATGCGAGCTGAACATCGGCCGCATAGGAGTCACGATGCTTCAATTTTATCGCGCTTTGTAAAACTGAACTGTAAAACTGAACAGCGTTACCTTATAGCCAACGAGCGCTCATCAAACTGGTGCGCTCGGTGGCCAAGGCTACCGGGGTTACTGGACTGAGGACTCCAGCCGCCATCTCAGTCAACACCTTTCTTTGGTCATTAAGCGTTTTTCCTCCTCCTCCTTTCCGGAGCAAGACATGGATCAACCTGGTCCGTCATCAAGACTCACCGACGCGGAGCGCCCGGCTAAGCTACGACGGCACGGTTACGACGCAGTGGCGAACGTGTGTAGACTTGGCCTTTCAAACCAGCTACAAAAACCATCGTGTCGGGTATGAAAGCCTTGTTCAACTACCTGAGGGTCCATAAGACTGCGTTTGTAAAGATAGGTAAGAAGAGGGATGAACCGAATGCCGAACAAAATGTTGAACATAGTGTCGTATAAATGTATGTGACCACGAAATATGCTCGTTTCACCTTAGCATGAAAGAAGACACGCCACGACAAACACCGCAGCGCACCAATGTTTAATGACGCAAATACTGCGCAACACACCGTGCTAGCACACATACTCACATTTGGCCTACTACACAAATCGAGTGCCATTTTTTTTTCTGCAAAGATACTTGCTCGAAGATACTGGTTGTCATACTGGCGAAATTGTGATGGTGGCCGAACTTTAACTAAAAAAAGGCGTAGAAGGGGGAAAAGGCGGCGGAAAAGCTCCAGAGTAGTAGTAGTGAGTGGTTTTATATAATGCATAGAGGAAGAAGAAGACGAAGACCTAGTGGGTGGATACGTGTCTGCTTCTAGGTCTGTGTTTTCGCTTTTCGCTGTCTTCTCGTGTGTGGCGTGGGTCGGACAGTGCCCTCCGTGCGACCGAATGCTGACGACGCCCCTACGGAGAAATTCCCGGCACGGCGGGCGCATTCTCAAGTGAGAAAACCCAACCGGAACCCTCAGGGGCAAGCTAGGCTTAGCTCGGCGCTGCCGAGCGAGGCCGCGCTACGCGTCTGCATGGATTCTGCGTTGTCGACGACGGCTACGCGGATGCCCGCTGTGTTGCCACCTGACGCAGCCTCCACGTCCACGCAATCGTCAGCGCCTCTAGGCCTCCAGCCTGCGCCGTCTTCCGATGCTACGACTTTGGCCTGTGACATGGACGGCTCTACCGCCTCCGTGCCTGTGGCACTCCCTCAAGAAACTGTGCCCGTCGCGCCAGTTCAGTATTCCCACCAAGGGCCGTCACCAGCGTCTGAGCCTCCTCCACAGATGCCTCTCGTGAGTCAAGGCTCTCTTTCGCCTGCTGCGAACTCGTTCCGCGTTACCATCAAGCCTACATTGCGCTTTGATATGACTGCCATCCCTGCCCGGAATGTTCAAGCCACAATTGACCATGCCCTTGGCTCTTCGAACTACTGCGGGTTTGTCGTCCATCGCCCATCGAACACCATCACGGTAAACTTGTCATCCTTGATGGACGCCCAGAAACTTTGCGCAGTTACGCGGATCCCCCTGGATGACAGCAAGCATGTCCCGGTGCAAATATATTTTGCATCTGGTCCTGACACACTCCGCTGCATGGTTTATCATGTCGACAGCACGAGCCCTCCCGAGGAGGTGCGCGCAAATATTCGCTGCTCAACTCATGTTGTACTGCAAGCACGGCCTATGGGTCGCCGGGGCTCATACCTGCTCATCCTGCAAGGCCCGTTGACTCTCCCGAAGTACCTTACCTACTACGGTGCGATCGTCAAACCACAGCCCTTCCGACCTCGTCGTATTTTTTGCTATCACTGCCACAAAGAAGGACATATGCAAAATACCTGCCCTAATCCAGCAGCTGTGGCCGACATGAATGAACCAACAGCTCATTGTGCCCTGTGCAAATCGCCGGACCATGACATTCGCTCCCCCGCTTGTCCAAAGAAGAAGCAAGCGAAGAAGTTTCACAAGTCGCCTGCAAAAATGGATGTCCCTACAAGTAATCGCTTTGCAGCTCTCGCATGTGACGACAACGACTTCCCTGAACTTCCTTTATCTGAGCCTGCTGCTCACCATACGTCTCCTCGCCAGCGTACATATGCACAAGCGGCTCACCTTCCCGGATCAAATGGTACGCCCAAACGTCCAGTGCATCCATCACATGTGGATACTACAGATGAAGACACAGCTTTAGACAATGCAATCGCGGAGGCTCGCCGCCGACTAGACGAACTCACCCAGCGCCGGGAACAGCGTCGTTCTCAATCCTCTCGAAGAATTCTCATTACTCGGGAGCAATCATCAGAGGAATCACCTAGGGTAAGCACTGGCCCACAATCAGGTGCCGACCACCTGTTAGCCGTGACTACCCCGACAGTGGACAAGATATTAGCGCTGATGAAGCAGGTGACATCCCTCATCGTGGAAGCTCTTCGGCCTCGTCATGGATAGCGCATCATCATCGGTGGTGGTGCAGTGGAACTGTCGAGGTTTCGCTAATAAGGCCTCTGAAGTGAACATCCGCCTTCGCGACGGAAAGCTGAGGGCATGGGCGTTCCTACTGCAAGAGCATAATGCACTCCCACGCCTTTCAGGTTTCTGCGCATACCATTCACCATCTATCCCTGATCGCCGTTGCACCGCCTCCTCCCTCAGCCCAGGTAAATCTGCAATTTATATTCACAGTTCAGTTCCGCACACACCGCTCGACCTTTCACGGTGGTGCAACACACGTCAAGAGGTTGTCGCCGTTCTCGTAAAACCTGCACGCACACCCCTTATTCTAGTTTCTTTTTATAGTCGTCCTGGCTCCGCATCTCCCAATCTGGGATGGGTTCGTTTTCTACGTTCTACCAATTCGGGTATCCCTATTCTAGTTGGCGGTGACTTCAACGGCGCACACACTGCGTGGGGTTACCCATCGGATTCCTCAAGGGGTTCACACATCCAAGGGAGCTTTTCAGATCATTCCTTTCAACTTTTAAACCACCCGAATACTTCTACCCGCCCACGAGGTGGCCCGTATTCACCTGATTTGACTTGGTGGTTAGGCCCCGGTAACCCTCGTTGGGCTGTTGATTCTGATACTTGGGGTAGCGATCACAGCCCTATTTTTATCTCCCTCACGCCTACGCGTCTACGGAAAATACGCCGCACTGTACGAATAACATCATGGGATTCTGTACGCGCAGACAATCATTTATCTACATTCAACCCCTCTTCAGCATTGTCTACTCTATCTGATGTTCTCGCTACTCACACTATTACCACTACTGTAAATGAAGATGACCCAAACCCGGACATACATCTCTTGAATCTGTGGGCTCTTCGTCGCCAGGCGGATCTTTACGCTACTCGTCACCCCGATGACCCTTCGGCTCTTCCTACTCTTCACCGCGCTACCGCACGGGCGCGGCGCTATGCAAAGCGGCTAGGCAGGCAACGCTGGGCTGCATGGTGTGCCCGCCTGTCCTCTACGCAGGGCAATCGACATCTTTGGAGAGTGTTTCACGCCATGGAGCGCCCTTCTCAGGTTGCAGATTACACAGAGAGCATTCGCCTCGCGCTAAATGTGGATGAGGACACATTTGCACAACAAGCGGCCCGTCAATTTTTTCCAAACCATGACTGCACCGCTACGTCTCCACCTGACTTATCGGTAACAGAGCCCCCCGATGGGATTACTTCTGACCTCACCATGGCAGAGCTGCTGGCCTCCATTGACCGTTTAAAAACTACTACTACTCCCGGGCACGACGGCATACCTAACTCCTTATTCCGTAACTTGGAAGGGAGGGCTTTGGAAACCCTACTTGATACTTTTAACGAAGTGTGGCTTTCTGGCATCATGCCGGGAGACTGGAAGCATTCTATTGTGGTTCCAATCCCCAAGTCAGGTCAGCCTCCAGTATCTCTCTCGGCCCTTCGTCCAATTTCCCTTACCCCTACCATCTGCAAGCTTTATGAAAACATTCTAGCCGCACGCTTATCATGGTGGCTGGAATCCCATGATTGTTACCCAGATTCCCAAATTGGTTTCCGCCCACATATTGGAACGGAGGACGGCCTTGCTACTTTGGCTGCTGACGTGCTTGACCACTCTCCACAGAGTCACCTTGTACGAACCGTAATCGCTACAGACATAACAAAGGCATATGATAACATCCTTCACTCTGCCATTCTTGCCTCCCTTCAAACTCTTGGTCTCCCTCACCGGTTCCTCCTCTCCATTCACGCCTTTTTAGCAAATCGAACCTTCAGCGTGCGTGTCCACGGAAAGCCCTTTGGTAATTTCACTTCCAATAGAGGAGTGCCGCAGGGCTCCGTTCTCGCCCCCACATTATTTAATGTGGCTTTAATTCCTCTGGTTCGAGCCCTAGAGACCATCCCTTCTATCCGCGTGCTTGCATATGCCGATGATATCACCTTGTGGTGCTGTCATCCAGATGCGTCTATTCATCAGTCGGTCCTTCAACACGCGCTGGATGTATTGACATCTCGCCTCCCACCTTTGGGTCTAACACTCTCTCCTACTAAATCATGTTTCATTCGAATTGGAAATAAAGCCGCCTTACGGAAAGCTCCCCCTTTAAATTTTACGGTACATAATTCTCTGATTCCTCAGGTAGAAACTGTTCGTATTCTTGGTCTTCTCCTCCATACATCTGGGACTGGCACCCCGTGGCTGACAGCCACCCGTAAATCGGCTCACGCTACTCTAGGTCTGATTCGTCGCATAGCTATGCGCTCTGGTGGCGCACGTGCTCATACGGCCCGCCAGCTTGTGCGCTCTATTCTTCAGCCACGGATAGTATATCAGGCTCAATTTCAACGTCTCACCCGCAGACAGTGGGACTCCCTTGAAGCTATCAACCGTGAGGCTATGCGCGTCATAACATATCTGCCTCGTTTAACACCCATACCTGTGCTACAGGAGTTCGCCCAACTTAATACACTCAGTGAGATCATCGACCAACGGGTGGCAAATAGAGCTCGAAAACAGTCTCTCAAACTTCATCGTTTAAAGACACTTCCACCGTGGTCCTATTGCCAGCTCACTGACAATCGCCCCACTGTTTCCCCGTCGGTATCAGCAGCGTATCTGCCTGAAGGGTGCATATTATACACGGATGCATCTCATTCTGCAGAGAGGGGAGTTACTGCTGTGTATAGTCCATCTCATCCGCATCTCAACTCTCGCGCGACGTATACTGCGGATACGTGCACTCCCCTGGCATTGGAACTTCAAGCCATTTACAATGCCATTGCTTCCCTTCCGCTCGTTCCAACATTCAATACAGTTCACATTTACACCGACTCCCGCGCCGCCCTTAAACAGCTGAAGGCTGTTCGACGAACGTTCCAGATTTCACAATCTATTCATGTGCTCTGCGCAAAGTATCCATGTCCTGTGCGCATACACTGGATTCGCGGCCATGCCCAGGATCCACATAACATTCAAGCGGATGCTATGACTCATCTTCATACATTAGACGATCCGCCACCTTCCCCTCTTCCCCCAGATCCGTTCCTGTCCCACGTTTCCGATTCCGAAGTTCTGCGCCAGCGAACACGCGCTCTAATTCCTCCGTGTTCGCACCCTCTCCCCCGTAGTCTTACTCGGCAGGAGGAGGTATCCGTGCGCCGGATTCGGGCAGGGGCGGCTCTGACACCATCTGTCCGTCATCGGTGGCGTGCCAAAGATCTGCCACTACCTGACAGGTGCCCTCACTGTGGCGCTGCACCGGACATATGTGATGTGCGGCACTTGTTGTGGACGTGCCCAGCGACGGCTGCTATCAGAAAACGGCTCCTCAGGGAGGTTGGCCTGCGGTGGAACCGCGAAAGTGACTTCGCGAAGTGGACAATGGACAACCGTTTCATTCACAACCTCTGCGACTACCTCAGCGCAACGGTTCTTCACTCCTTCTTTTAACTTTCAATCCCGTGCATTCCTTCCCCCCTTTCCTTTTTCAACTTATGCCTCATGGCACACTTCTCGAATAAAAAAAAAAGAGTGGTTTTATTAAAAAATAATAAAAAAAGGTGGAAAAGATTTTTGCTAGCCCCAGCCTCTGCCATCGGTACTGAAGCACCTGAGCTGTAGCAGCGGAAACAAAGGATAGCAGGCAGAACAGAGATGAAATGAAACAGGCGAGGGGACAGGAAGAAAGGACAGGCCCTGGTGAGCAACTGAAATGGGAGACAGCATTAATAGGAAACTACACAGGTTAGTGTTGCGGTTCTAATTCAGGAGGCTACGCTGGTGTGCTTCCATTACTCAGCGCTCCTGTTTTCGGGGCACTATGTGCTAATGTTTTTTGAGTGCCTCTAATGCAAATGGCAGTAGTTAGTTTTTTTTTCGATGAAAGGAAATTGCGCAGTAACTGTCTCACTTCTTGGTAGACACATCAACTGCGTCGTGACGGGAGGGAGGAAGGTGGGAGTGAACGAAGATAGGTGCCGCAGTGGAGGGCTCCGGAACAATTTCGACTGCCCATGGGGTTCTTTAACGTGCGCTGACATAATACAGCATACGGCAGCTTTCTGCTTTTCACCTCCATCCAAACGCCATGAATCAGGATGGGGAAAATCTCTACAGGAATGTTTCGAGGCGGTGTCGGGCGTCTGATTTTAAAGAGCAGTGCGAGAAACGTGGTCGGGGCGGGCTGTGCTGAAGGGTCGTCTTGGCCTGGAGGGTGACGGGTTTCCGTCCGGCTGTTTGGTGCGGTGCTATAGCGGTGTTCACTCGCAGTCGCGGGTTTGGTTTGGTTTTTTGAGGAAAGGAAAGGCGCAGTAAGTGTCTCACTTCTCGGTGGACACGTCAACCGCGCAGTGAGGGAAAGGAGGAAGGTGGGAGTTACAGAATATAGAAAGAGGTGCCGTAGTGGAGGTCTCCGGGATAATTTCGACTACATGGGTATCTTTCACTTGCACTGACATCGCACAGTACACGGGCGTCTTGAGTTTCGTCTCCATCGAAACCCGGCCATCGCGGCCGGGATTGAACCCACGTCCTCGGGCTCAGCAGACGAGTGGTCTAACCTATGAGCCACCGCGGCGGGTGCAGTCGCAGGAGAACGCACTATTTACTCCTCACGCGACAGCCCTGAAAGGAAGACTACAGAGTATGGGTACTGCCAAGGACAATGATACTGGCATAGTTAAAGTGCGTAGGTAGGTAGGTAAATAGGAGAAAACATTATTGATCAGCCTTATGGATGAGTTACTGCCTAGGGTTGGTCTGGCTCTTAATCCCGGGTGGTGGCCAACAGTCCACGACGTGCGGCGACCTGTCCAGCCCACTCTACCAGCCGCTTTTGTGAGGCCGGTTCGGAGCTGGAGACCGCGATCTCCCAACACTCTTTGTCCGCAAGGTTCTTATCATTGCCTGGATCAACATATACTACAGGCCTGCGTCAAAGCTGTACGTGACTGTAGTGTCTGTTACGATAGTGCTTGTGCTGCTGCGGCATCCGTATGCTCCTGGCGTTCTGGACGTTATCGTGCTCAGAAGTTTCGGAACCTCAGCAGCACCTGATGTCAGCTGTACACTGTCAAGTACGTGTTGAATAGGCTTTCCCTCCTCGACAAAGACAGCCTCCTCAAGCAGCTTGGAGTACGATCATAGGCATTATAGCTTCCTAGTAAAGATAAGCAGTAGCGGTACGTTCACTGGAGTTGAATTCCGCAAAGCAAGGAATCTCAAGTGTAGTTTATAATTGATGATGATTGTGATTCTGTAGCGATGGCTACATTACGGTAGCATTTCGAGCCTTCAGCGTGGTTGGTCACGTGGTGCGGAGCAGCTGCCGGTGGCGCGGCGCTGTGGCTGATCACGTGGTTGGTGACGTGACCATCCACGTGGCGCATTTCACCCTAAAGAAGGCGAGCACCAGGCCAGCGGAAAGCTTGTGCCCATTGTGTTACCGGTGGGTACCCGGCGGCACTGGGGATCGAACCCCGCACCTCCCGCATGCGAAGCTGGCGCTCAAACCACTAGGCCACTGAGGTGTAGTTTATAACTCTTGTAGCAACTATTCTGCGGCAGTCTTCTCAGCACGGAACTTTCTGGGAAGGCGCAACTTCTTTGATCGCACACATATCCTACTGGACTTATCTGATGTGCAGTCGTAATTACTCCGATGTAAAATGCAGTAAGTGAACTAAGTAGATTGCAAGTTGGGTAGCTTTTAGACACATAGGAGTCGCTGTGCTTCGTAAATTATATGCCTTAATTGCGGCGACAGGTCCGGCTTGAACCATAGGCTCAAGTTTTTTTTTTTTTTTGCTGAACTCAGGCCTTTTCTATTTACGTGATGCAGTTGCAGTTACGCAGAGTATGTTTCCATATAAATGGCGACTCACTGACACGGAAAATGGCACTCTCCCGAACGAAAGCCGTAGGCGCTTAATTTAAGGAGATACTCTAGCAAAACCTTGTTTATTAGCGTTAGCGTATGTACATGACTGCATGTTTCCTAGCCGAGAGAGAGAGAGAGAAATAAATCCAGTCTTCAATGGCTATAAAATTTATTTTGCGCATTATGATTACACAGGCTATGGTGTGAAGTATTTACTGAGGAGAAACGTTCAGCAAGATTAACTTATTCGTACGAGGGGAACATACTAAAGAGTAGGTAGGGTCGGGCTGCGCATTCGGGAGCTGGGGACGCCCATAAATCCGCATAATAATGAACCATGTGAAACACGAATCACGCATGTAAAGTCTTATAAAAGCCCTTAGTAACCAACTTGTTCTCTCCCAGTCTCTAAGAACTCGCTTACGTGCCGAGAGCGCAGTACACAAAAATTTTAGCTTTACATTAAAATGCATTCTCTTGATCAATAGTATAAACTGAAATATCTAGAACGCTATATATGCTTTGTTTTTATGCGCCCCAGTTTTCTATCGGGTTTCTGGCGAGTTTGTGGCAATATGTCGGTAAGTTTTCAACAGTTCGATATCTGCGATTCGTTGGCGTTACTGCGACGAAGACTACCAGTCGATCGCATTTGGGCGAAATGAACACCAACAGATGTTCATATCGTCACGGCTGTAGTGCGAAGCAGATCAGGATCAGAATGACGAGCCCGTTGAGTCGAGCCAATTCCTGGAAGAATTGTGAGCTTCGCCGCTAGGCGACGCCATACTGCTCGCCGAGTGAGGGCCTCTTGTCACCGCCGACGAGAGTGCGGTTGACCGCATCGCAGCAGTGTTTACCTGGAAGAAAAAAAAAGGGAAGTTAAAAGGTTAAAGTTGAAATGAAGCAAAGTGGTACCTCTCAACAATAATCGATCGCTGTCCAACTTCCCGTTTATGTTTACTCGTTTGCTCATATTTATGTGGCTATATCAGGGACTTCTATACAGCCCATTTTGCGTCCCGCATGCCGTGCTACGGGAGTAGCAAACGCAACCTAACACTTACTGAAACGCATAATCCGTGGCTAGTTTTCATGTTGCATTCGTTGGCTATGGCATAGTCCAAAAGATGCTTTGTAACTGTACATACCATACACGAATCTCTCAAATTGTTTACCTCACTATATCGCAAAATAAAAAACACGTACACAGCTGCGCTCATATTTCGCATTAGGGAAGAACTTTTTTTGCCCTCTTTTACCATTCCCGCTGCCTTTTCTTTAAAGACATTGCACAGAATTTTTGTGAGGAAAGTGTTAGTGTCGTGTGTCGTTGCCGAAAACGACCCAGCTAAAGAGCCAATGAGGCTGAGGTTGACCCTGGGCCATAAGGGCCCCAAGGACCATGTACTGTGCGCTTTCATCGGATAATGTGGCACCCGTGGCCCCTTATCCCAGTTTTTTGTGCACTGAGGGCACTCGTTTCGTCGTGTTCCGTAAGCTTTACACGGCTGACCCTGCCCGAACGCTCCTACGGTCTCGCTCACTCACCTGCAGGACACGCTCGACCTCGTTCATGCTTCGCCTCAGCTCGTCCGAGCTCCTGGCGGTCACGATGGCGACGGTGGCCGCTGCCGCCGCGAAGCCCAGAAGCGTCGCCGCACCGCATGTCAAGAGCACGATGCGGGGGCCGGCGAGGCCGCCGCTGAGGCTGGCGGCTGCTCTCGGCCGCGCCTGAAAGGCGTACAGTAAGCGGGGTCGGCACTTATTGCACTGAGAGCTTAATAATAATAATTGGTTTTTGCGGAAAGGAAATGGCGCAGCATCTGTCTCATATATCGTTGGACACCTGAACCGCGCCGTAAGGGAAGGGATAAAGGAGGGAGTGAAAGAAGAAAGGAAGAAAGAGGTGCCGTAGTGGAGGGCTCCGGAATAATTTCGACCACCTGGGGATCTTTAACGTGCACTGACATCGCACAGCACACGGGCGCCTTAGCGTTTTTCCTCCATAAAAACGCAGCCGCCGCGGTC
Organism: Amblyomma americanum; assembly: GCF_052857255.1. NCBI lineage: Eukaryota > Metazoa > Arthropoda > Arachnida > Ixodida > Ixodidae > Amblyomma > Amblyomma americanum. The sequence continues at coordinate 194,202,863 of NC_135500.1, read as the reverse complement.
GGGTTCGAACCCGGGAACTCCGGATCAGTAGTCGAGCGCCCTAACCACTGAGCCACCGCGGCGGGTACACTGAGAGCTCGCAGCTCACAGAAATCAGGCACTCGGGAACTTTTTCGGTGTTCGGGGGCGTGGGGGAAGGGGGGGGGGGGGGATGGTGGGTGGACGGGAGACCAAGTTTTTTTTTTGGTTTTATTTCATGATTCATTTAAATACTGATTAAATTTCATTTTTCTTTTTATTTCTCTTGTTTTGCATTAAAAGCGTGTAAATCCTAAATTGGAGAGGGCAATTTTGGAAAGATGCACACTAGACGAGTGATATCGACTGCATTCGAAAATGGTTTTTATGGTTTTAAGGGGTTTAACGTCCCAAAGCAACTCGGGCGATCTTTAACGTGCATTGGAAAAGTTTGCGCACAGTCTGTTTCAGTTCTACTAATCATGCTCATTCCTTTCAGCCACGCACAGAGGGCAAAACACATGTCTAGAACGACCGAACTGTGTTCGGCAGCTCCCAAAGCCGCTGTGACTAGGAATGCAAAAAAAAAAAAAATAGACGATGAGATTCTATGAGTTTAACTGCACGTGCTTACATCCAGACCATTTTTAACCAAATGTGATCGCTAGATATCGCGTGTTCAGTCCGAAACACGTCCAGAACGTGTTTTATAAAACTTGGCAAGAGTTTTGCCCTCTGTACCACATTGGCCGTCCAAGGCGCCTTCAAATGCGCCAGCACGAAGACCGCCCTTATCTTAACTTCGAAGGTCATTCAAACTTCACAATTTTTTTTTGTGGAGTTCTCGCGTTAGCCGAACCTACACGCTGCGCAGTCCCAGCTAACGTAGAATTTGTGGCGCCCGTGGTTAACGCAGAGATAAGGAAGGGACGTCCAAACATTGACGATGGCTCCGCAAGTAGAAAAAATGACGGATTAGTTGACGTGGTTATGCCAACTGCAAATTAGCACTAAGCTTTTCAGTTCGGTTTTTGTTTTCAAGGTAAAGCAGGTTTCAGAGAAAGATCGGCGAAATCTGTGAGTGGACATTTAGTGCTAGCACACTATAGCTGGAGGAAACACTTAGACGTGATGACGTTAGTGGGTTAATGTCCGCATATGCAGAATTGGACATTCTCTACTTAACATTCATAGATCCCAGGGAGCCCTCACACCACTCCTGGCGCAGTGGTGCAGCGGTTAAGCGACGCGCCACTGCTCTGCGATGGCAGGTGCTGCCACCGGCGGGGCTTGTGAGAGACCCAGGTTGCCCTTCCAGAGACACCTCTCGCGACCAATCATTAATTGAACTGAAACCTGCCACTGTGAGCACTTCGCTCACAATGCGGTGCGCAGATTGTGCTGACGTCACAATGTCACGTGACTAGGTGGCTCACCTGGCTCACAGAGAGTGGCTAATTGGGTGATTGGGGGTCCTAGTGCTAGCGCTCTAAAATTTTGTACTAACACATCCGAGTTTAGGCGTGCATGCACCGTGAAGCAATGCTTCTTCCATGTGGCGTGTTAAACGCAGTAAGGATAACAGCATGGGCGGTGCTGGTTTCCTTTAATTCACTCTTCGTACCGCTAACTCCGCGCGTGACCCGTGCAGAGAGCGTGCACTCTAAACAGAAATTAGTAAAAAAGGATTAAGCTGTCCCCTAGCGCCCTCCCTTCCATAAAAGGGGAGTTCGGTAGAGGGCTGCTTACTCCTTTTTTTACTCCCGTATAGGAGCATTCGCGTTTAGGAGCTTGCTTGGCAATGCATGCCTGACCGAAATTACTCCACTGACGAGTTTTTTTTTTTTAATGCGCATGCTGCTGTATGCACGATCGCGTCACCACGCAAACCCGTAAGTTAAAATGTGACGAAACGGGATTTCTTCAGAGCTCTCAGTGGGGATAGTGCGTTACGTATGCCCTGGCACGCACGCGTCGGCGCAGCAACTTAATGGCTGTGTTACTCTGCTCCTGAATAAACGAGGCAAATTCGATCCCGACTATGAAAGACGCATGGCCAAGAACGCTAAATGCAAAACGACCGTGCACTACGCTTTCAATGCATGTTAAAAAACCGCCGGCGGTCGAAGAAAATCAGAAGCACTCCACTGCGCAGTATCTCTCAGCCAATGGTGTTGCTTTTGCATGAAAAAAAATATATAATTGACTACAAACCGTTTTCAGCGTACTCTTAATTGTTTTTGTTGTATCTGCCCATGGTTGCGGTGTACAATGGAACAGTGGAGTACCGTCTAGACTTAACACACACATCGATGGTCGGTTGGACGATCACTTAGACAAATGACAGCACTGAGTGAACTGAGAAAACTAGCGATACGAGCCGAGGAAGAGGACTCACGATTGAACCAATCGGAACCAGAACAGCGTTTGTTTGTTTTCTTAGTCTATCCACGCCTCATTTCGTGCACTGTCCCGCCAAGTTCTAACCTATAACCGCCTCATTAGCTCCCATAATTCACAAGCACTGTGTAATTAAGTTTTCATGCCGAGCAAATGCACTTCGAGCTGCAATTGCAGAAACCACGGAATAGTTGAACACTGACAACACGTACTGGGTAATATCACGTGCATTCAGCACGCATGCATGCATGCAGAGCAGGGACGGATTTAACGGGTGCAGCCTCCTCCCTCAAGCGAGAAATTTTAAAGAGAAAAATCACGCTGCATTTCATTTTTTCGGCGAGAAAGGTCACATGTACTGTTCACCCTTCAAGAGTATCCTATAAAACAGTCCCCGACGCAGAAAATACTCCGTTAGATCGCCACATAACGTACGTGCATGTTACAAACGAATATTTTAACGCTTCAGGTCACGCACGTGCAGCTGTCGGTTTGGAGGCCTAGGCGTGCTCTCGGCTTCAGGAGCTAGTGACCTAACAGGAGCACCAAGATTTGGTAGTGGAGTCTTCTCCAAGGGTTTCGGTGTCACCTGGGACGGAACATTCGAGTTAGAGACAGAAAATCAGACCTGCAATGGTGGATGTATGGCGAGCACGTCTGTACAGAGTATACGTAATGTTTGTTTCCGGATTGAAGGCATTGAAGAAAACACACTGTTTTTTTTTGTAACACAGCATACATCACCCTTGATATATATGAGCTGTGGCAAAACACTGCAGAGTTCAGCGAACCGGTTCGTTGTAAACACTGCCAGTAAAAATAAGTAGCACATCATTGTACCTTACGTATTTTCTACGAGGGTATTCTGAACAAAGAGAGCACGAAGATCTTGTTAATCACAGGCGCTGTGCCATGGAAGTGTGTACCTGAGAACGCGGCTTGAGTAGATAGTGCTACGAAGTTCATTCGCCCGTTTTCTATCAATGGGAACGGAGGGTGTGAAGTGTACAGGTTAGCAAATATATTCGAAAATTTTGAAAACGAATCGAATATTATGCATTTAATATTCGTATTCGATTCGAAAGCTCAGTCTTCTATGTATTTTGGATATTCAAAACGACATAAATATTTGAGACGATTCGAATACCCAGAAGTGCATTCACAGGCATTAGTTTGCTTGTGCGCCATCAGGGCTTGGTGACCTTCACCGACTGTGACATAGGGACACCGGCTGGCTTGATACACGTGTCAGAGCAGGTTAGCACTTTTTAGCCCAATTTAGGACTTATTATTATTGTAAACTTAAATATGCATGCGCTATAACATGGATATTTTCTTTTGGCGTGGTGCATTAGCGTATTTCACGATTATGACAAAATAGTTTTCCTGTTCTCATAAACATGGATTGCGTTTAAGCCTTATAGTCTTATTGGTCCCAGCCATACCCTTAGCGCTCTTACTGGTCCATTCTTCAACGAAGTTAAATGTTCCAGCGTGTGAAAATAGAAACGTTACTGCGAATAAGTTCACCTTTCTACAATATTAGATTCGATATTAAGCTAACTATTCACATCCAATTGGTATTCGGAAATTGTGATATTCGCACTCTTTAAATATGAAGGTTCCTTCCTCAAAGCCGCAACTTCTCCGATTCAAAGGGGAGCTAGTCAGTACTCTAGGACAAATTGTGCTCGATATCAGATGCTGCGTCGAAAACCTATAGTGTGCCACTGATCCGCCACACTTCCCAGTGCCACAATATGCTCGAGACTCCAACACCCACGCTAAGAAACTATAGCATCAAGCCTCAGGCACAGTACACTGGCGCTGTCGAGAGCTCGATAGCGTCGGGAGCTCCAGCTGTTGCGTTTTTTTTTTCTGCTTGTTGGTTTCGCTTCTGGAACTTTGCGCTGCTGCAGGTGTTGAATTTCGGCGATGTAGAAAAATGATTATTTAGTTGTTTTTTTTCGAAATTCCAAATTGTGTGGTTTAACGTCTCGAAGCGACGCATATACGGAAGGTCGTTGTAGTAAAAGGATTAGGATTAATTGATCTTACCTAGGGTTCTTTAACGTACGCTGGCATCGCAAAGCACACGGGCGCTTTTTGTATTTCGCCTCCAACGAAACGCAGCCTCCGCGGCCGGGTTCGAGCCCGGGAACCCCGGCTCAGTAGTCGAGCACCCTAACCACTGAGCCACCGCGGCGGGTCCGCCGGGAGCGCTTATGCAAGGTATGGGGAGCCCTTATTTCGAGACCTTGTCACGAGGTGGCGGAAACAGGCCCCTCACCCTGAGTGTGTCCAGCGCCCTGTACAGCGGTGGCCTGTCGCCAGCCTCGGCGTACTCGAGGGCGCTGCTCGAGAGCGTGTTGGCCAGGGCGGCCTGGTCGGCGGTGGCCTCCATGGACTCGTCCTCCGTCCGACCGTAGCTGGACTGCTCCTCGAGTGCCCCGCCGCCAAGCTTCGGGCTGGCTGAACAGTACGCCATACCTTCTGCTGTTCCTCACGGAGAACGGGACGTGCCCATCCGGGGGTTCCTCTTCCTCGTCGTCCTTTCGCTCTGCCCTCTGGTGACGCAGTAAGGCACTGCTATCATTATCATGAAATACAGAAAAATCGGGAAATTATGCCTTTCTTTGCTTATTCGAAATTTTCTATCCATCATCTTTGTTTTATCATATCCTACGGTACGGTGTGCTTACCATATAGTAGATATGAGTTGATGCTCGTGGCCCTTGTCTGTCCTAATTCTATATGTCTTGTTTAAAAGTCAAATACTCATACAAAAAAAAAACAAGAGAGAGAGAGAGAGACAAATAGAGATAGAGAGAGTATAAACTTTACGGAAGAAAAGAAAGTGACGAAGATGTCCTCCGTAGGAGGGCCTCCTAGTTTAGGAGCCCTCCAGAGGCAGTATCGGACCCATGGACTCCGGAACTTTTTTATTGAGTGGGGGGGGCAAGACATTGAGTTTATATTGTTATTCATTTATTTAACGCTCATTTACATAATAAATTTTATATTACTATTATTATTGTTATTATTAGTATTATTATTATTTTATTTTATTTTTCAGTGTTCAAGGGTTGATGCAAACTGTCACGTTGTTGTGACGACACTCCAGCAGTCAGGAACGCAACGAAAAGGCTTCCAAAAAAAAAAAAAAGACTGCTTGAGGGGCTGACTCCCGCCCACTAAGAACTGAATGACTCGGCGGCGGCGATAGCCTCAAGCGTGCCCGGCGGTCATCGAACTGAATGCCTGCAGTTCTTGACGGCGCTCAATTTAAAGATGGCAAGGGACCCTCGAGATAAAGAGCCAAAAGCAACTACAACAATCTGGAAAAACTTTGGAAGCATTTGCACGTGGCCACGATCAATGGAGATAAGTCTGGTTGCATTTAGCATTACAAAACAAAGTGATAAAGCCGTGTGCTGGTGGTTTTGAATGCGAACGATCAAACGGGGCAAAAATTCACGGCAATATAAAACGAACTTAAATGGGCATATTTATAGATGTGCGCACGCGGAGTGATCAATTGGGTAAGAAACTTTGTGCATAGTTTGTTTGAATTCTGCTAATCATGATCATGTACACGGGTCGGACAGCCTGCTTCTGTTGGGTCATGACTGGCTTAGGTTACTCACATACGAAATGCTTTACAACTGACTACGAAGCCAAGTAGCTCAGCTCCACTGTGATTTGCATTAAAAGAGTCCTAGAATTGAAGTGTTTCAATTGTCAGAAATCTGATCCAAGTGCAAGCAAGGGCCCCCCCCCCCCCAGTTCAAGTTTTTCGTGTGTATATCCCGATCGTGCGAGGGCTATACACGTCGGCCTGCAGTATCTGATAAATAAAAAAAAAGAAGGGACACACGGGCTATGAGGGACACTGTAGTTGAGGGCTCCGGATTAACGTGCGCTGACACTGCACAATATACTGGTGTCTTTTTTTTTATTTTCCCGCCATCTAATAGTGCTGGTGCGGCCGGGGTCGAACCTGGGACCTTGGTAGTAGTAGCGAAACGCCACAGGCCCTGAGCACCGCGGCAAGTTGGCTCGCAGCGAGGGCTGCTTCCGCTTGAACGACGACATGTACAGCCCTTGTCAAAAATATACAGTCCGAGGGTATCGCTTCACGGCGTTGTGTGTGGGGAGCTCTCTGACACTCCTTAGAGTACCAAGGTTCGGATGGGTGTACCAAGGTTCGGATGGCTCTGGATAGACTTTCTCCCTACCGTTGAAAACTTTAGAGCACTGAATATGCAAACCCAGCCCCGCTACATGGCCCAGAAGCAGGAACTTGTTCGGGGGGGGGGGGGGGGGGGGGGGCGAGGGGGCCCGGGTAGTTCACCTCCCCTCCCCCGTTCCCTTGTCAGTGCTCAGTCAGCTGCCAGCATCCCTCTCCTGAAAAAAAATTCCTGGCTACGCAACTGCCCAGAAACAAACCTATTGGTCTGTATGTTTTTGACAAAGGCGTACCTTCAAAAGCCTGTACACTCATGCAGGGAGAGGTGAAAGCTTCGAGCCGCTCGGGTCGTTCAACGCGGAGCCAGTCAGACTTCATTCATGAAGCGGAAGTACGAGATCACTCGGATAGAGGCGGGATATCTTTCGATGCGTCGGCGCACTGAGCACGAGGCGCGGGCAGGTGTGCGTTACAGCACACGAGATCAATACGCGCGGCGGACACCGGAAGCACCGGAGTGGAAGTGCAAACGGGAGCGTCACGCGATACCGTTCCGCAGACTGTCGGGGAGTGCATGCTGCTGCTATCTGTGCGCGGATCCCCTTCCCGGCAACGGGGCAACGGCGCTGCAGCTCGGAACGGACGCGACATCCTCCCCGACCGGGTACGCGCAGTGACGGATCGCATGAATGGCCTTCCTCTGTTCTCTATAGACCGCTTTGTTTTCACATAGGGAACTGCTTCACACACGGATTTGGTGAACGAAATTTCAGTGCCTTTTCTGCCGACACCGAACCCCCTCAGTACCGCTCCCGAGCATCAACGGTCAAGAACGAGCATCCACAATGCGGGCACTCCCCGTTAAAAGCCGGATTAAAATAATGCAGCACTGCCGGGCACAGTACCGTGCTGGTATATAAGCGAACGAGCCAACGCTACTCGCTTTTAGGTAGCCCTTTCGAAAGCAGGGGTATGAAAGCGGCTATGCTGTGTTTGATATAACTGAATAATCTCTTTGTAAGTGACAGCCGGATTAGGTTCTGACACATCAGGCGACGAGTGTCGGTGTGGGCACGCCCCTATAACCCAGCTCACCCCCTTTCCCCTCATCTACTCGAGAGAGCTGGGAGGCTGCCCTGCTCGGCTAAGGCCCGAGATGCCACGGAAGCCACAGGGGTCCCGAACTAGGGAGCTCTCCTGGAATTTGTAAGGGGCTGGCCCTTAAGGCCAGTCCCCACACTCTCCTGCAAATGGCCTTGAATAAATGTTTTCCACCACCACCACCATCAACAGTCAACTAACGAAATGAAACAGGGAAGTGTTATATGAAATCATTGTGAACAAGCATTTCGGTCTGGTTTGCACCATAATATTATTGACCTTTCTTCCTCGAAAAAAATGAGGGGGTTTAATGTGGTTTTCCCACACAGAAATTTTCGCTAATAGCGAAGAAGTATTTTTCTTTTTGCTTCCACTCTTACCGGTGCTTCCATCAGTGCTGAGAAGCCACCGCGGTGTCTGAGTGGTTATGGCGCTCGGCTGCTGGCCCGAAAGACGCGGGTTCGATCCCGGCCGCGGCGGTTGAATTTCTATGGAGGCGAAATTCTAGAGGCCCGTGTACTGTGATATGTCAGTGCACGTCAAAGAACCCCAGGTGGTCGAAATTACTCCGGAGCCCTTCACTACAGCGTCTCTCATAGCCTGAGTCGCTTTGGGACGTTAAACCCCCATAAACCAAACCAACCATCAGTGCTGAGAAGCGCCTCAGTTTCGACAAGACACATGCTTCACATAGAAAGATCTGGGTCTATTTGGGAGGTGGTGCCGGGGTTGTGTTGGTGCTTTTATAATCGCCTAATTGAACGGAGGTGTCTCTACCACGGTCCCATTATGCCACTGTCCTCTAAAAACCTGGGATGTTTCGGACTTTGTGGCACAGAAAATGCCTGAGACAGGGAACCTGTAGATGTGGTAGAGAGTCGTTTATATACGCGAGGTGTATATAGAAAGAGGAAATTGGAAGGAAAGAATGGAAGGAAGAAATCAATTATGAGGAAAACTTCATTTGTGCCCTTAATAAATAGAATGAAAACATTACCACGGCTAAGAAAGAGGTGAGATGAAAAAAATCAATAACACCGACTATTAAAGAAACGGCCAAATGACGACGGTGAAGGCTTCGCAGGAAGACATACACTTAAAATCTTCATTTTGTTTCATTGAGATATGACTTGAATCAGCGTCAGATCTAACAAGCTAGAAAATAATATACTACACAGAAAAGGGGACAAAGCAGAGACGTCTCTGGTCCCTCTTTATATAGCAGAGAGAATCCCTTCTGATCCTTAAGTACGGCTCCGCCACATCGCCTGAACGGAGAGGCCAGAAGAGCCATCCGGGGGCACGCTTATACACAGGGCTGCGATAACCGTGTGTGTGTATATATATACACACCTCACGGTGGTGGCACGACGAGATAACTCGTCACCCGGATCGTCGCGAGCTGGGCCTTCCTTTCTCGCGGAGCTTTCGGAGAGGAAATGGAGCCGCGGATTCATTTCCACGCCGGCTGTGCAGCCGCGATGCCATTCCGTGGGCGATGCACAGCGAGCGCTGGCTGGTGAAAGCGGTTCCGATGAAAGGCGCGTCCGCATCGAAAACCTTATCTGAGCCGCACACTACTGAAGCGAGTAGCGCGGCGTGAAAGATGAGAGTGAGAGAAGAGCAACACACATGAGTCACGAAGGAAAAAAAAAGGCACAAAAAGTGACCTTTTGCTTGCCCCCTCTGTGACCTATGCGGTCCTGTTTCTTTCCGCTTTTAGTTCAGCTCCGCACTACGTGGGTAGGTAGTAGTGGGAGCCCTTATGAAAATGGTCTATAGACCGTCTGTAGACTTCATAACGACTCTATTTCCTTTCTATAGATATTTATTTTTCTCTATTAATAGTCTATAGACTGTCTAAGACAAAAGCCTACTAAAAGGGTACGGTCATAAATCTGCAGATTGTCTTTAGACTGCCTAAAGGATTTATGTTGCCTATAGACTATTCTCTAGGATTTGTCTATATACTTTATATAGAGAAGTCTACGGGCAGTGTATGGACTGTCTAAAGAAACTTTCGTAAGGGAGGTCTGAGAAGAGAGACCTCACCCGTACCTCTGAAGTATCGCGGGTACGTGCTACGTATAGTGATATCATCCCGAAATCTACAGCTCTGCACGCTGCTTACAGTTTCCGCGAACAGAAAGAAAAACTATTGGTTTATTTGAACCTCCATCACGCCGCATAAGAGCCGCGGAGAGATGAGGGCAAATACGAAGCGATGAAAGGTTAACAAAACGAATTCAGCCCATTTGGGAGCAGATTGGAAGAGAACGCGGAATCCGCACTGACTATTCTCGTGGCAGGTCAAGTGGTGCGACACCAAGGTGGACCACATATGGTAAGGCCTATAGCCACACTTGACCTCTGGCTCACCTGAAGGTCAACCGGCAACGCACGGCGAAATCACCTTTACGTAGCGCATGCAGTGAAGGTTTCGCTTTAAAAACCCCGCAAAAGTTGTACGCGGGACAAGACTTTATGACGTGGTGATATAGATATTTTACGATATACGCACAATATTTTCGAGTGGCGGTGACAAATGTGGGCGACCACCCTGGCCGCAAACTTTTTGTTGGGCGAATCTGTGCCAACAGCAGACGGAAGTAACCGGGCGGCGGCCGTAGGGGCAAGAGCACCTGGTAGTTGTCGGAATGGGAACACTCAGCCGGTATTTACATTTAATCGTGAGCCAACGTCATTTATAACATGAATGCATGTCTTGAACTTTGTCCTGAATTTGCAACGCGTTTACCTTCGTGGAAGCGAAGCTGAGAAATGATGAGGATGTGTGAGCCGGCGGCGGTAAAGGTCACCGCCTACTAAGAAGGTAAACATTTCAAAAGAATTTATTTTGCGCAGGGTGTAGTTTTATTTTGTCCAGTATTTTTTATGAATATTCTGAAATGCCTACACAGAACCGCTTTTGTGGCTGATTAATCTAACCAAGCCTAATTGAAGCCTATCTGCAAAATTAATTATATAATGTGTCGGAATTCACTTTATGTATAACCCTTACAAGAATTTCTTTAGAGTGCCTGTAGACTGTCCACAGACTTCTGTCTACAAAGACTAAAGACTCTCTATATACAAACCCTAGAGAACAGTGATAGGCAATACAAATCCTACAGGCAGTCTATATAGACAACCTATAGATTTACGGCCATACACTTTCAGTAGACTTTTGTCTATAGACAGTCTATAGACTATGAATAGACAAAAATATCTAGATGAAGGCAATAGAGTCTATAAGAAGTTTATAGACTGTCTGTAGACCATTTTTGAAAAGGAACCTCTTCTAACACTTGAGATTAAAATGAACTACTTTGTGTATAATTACCATGTGAGACAGATACTGCGCCATTTCCTTTCCCTAACAACAACAACAACCAACCTGATTAATCTAACCAAGCATATACCTTACTGAAGCATGTCTGTAAAATTAAGTACTTAATGTGTCATAATTTACTTTCTCTATAACCTTTAATAACAGTTCAGAATAAAATGAACCACTTTTTGTACATTAACCATTTACACGTTGTGGGTATCAACCGTTACGTGTAACTGATGTCCGCGAAAAAAAATCTCAATTATAGTATAGAGAAAACCAATAGGTAGTACGAGCGTAAGCGCAGCTTTCCTTTAATTGCGTCGAAGGCACGACATTCTAGGACGAAGAATATGTTTTCCTTTCCCCTTGTCCCTGCGTTAGGGCGCTCGACTACTGATCCGGAGTTCCCGGGTTCGAACCCGACCGCGGCGGCCGCGTTTTTATGGAGGAAAAACGCTAAGGCGCCCGTGTGCTGTGCGATGTCAGTGCACGTTAAATATCCCCAGGTGGTCGAAATTATTCCGGAGCCCTCCACTACGGCACCTATTTCTCTCTTTCTTCTTTCACTCCCTCCTTTATCCCTTCCCTTACGGCGCGGTTCAGGTGTCCAACGATATATGAGACAGATACTGCGCCATTTCCTTTCCATCAAAAAAAAAAACCAATTATATATGTCCCTGCGTCGACTTTGCGCGAAAATGTGCTGCTATGCGTACCTCAGCGCCCTCTGCCGCAGCTTCTCACTAGCCAGAGTTGCGACTTACCTTGCCCGGAGGGAGGACTCATCGAGAGAGCTCTTCAACGCTCGCTCTTTTGCAGGACACGAAGTGAAACCCCGCAGGGAAATCGATGCACCTCAAGTGCTCCTTTCGACGGAGAGAGAGAGAGAGAGAAATCCCGCAGCCAGTCCTCCATGTTTGTACCCTGCTATCACAGCGATCCTGGGTAAGGAGCCGCATGAGGTGTCGGAGTTGCTTTGTTGGCGGTTCGAGTAGGCTCTTCCAAGAGGTAGAGGACAAGTTTCGAGGGTGCTGGTGTGAGCTGTTGATATTAGTGGTGTTGTGTGGGGGCACACCCACAGCGTGAGAGTGTTTGTGTCGTGGACACCACCGCACTAGGGGTAGGAAGAGCGTTCGAACAGACAGCCCAAATAAATGGTAGGTTGTGTAATATAGCGCCACTAGTTGAGATTGTGCGAGGTGTACTAATGCAGCTCCCTCGGCACGCGTGAAGCTTGGAAGGCGAAGGTAGTTATGTTTGGTTTATCGGCGCAGAAGCAACTAAGGCTATCTTGCGCCAAGTCCAAGGTTTAATAGGCTGAGAGAATAGCCGTTATAAACTGTTTAACTGTCCGTGTCTCTTAAAAAAACTAAGAATAACACCGGCCTCTTAAAAGTAGTGTTTTCACAGTTCTCGGATGAGGAGGAGCAATAAACTATATTCGGGGATTCTTAAAAAAAAATCATTTAGACAGTCTATAGACTGTCCACAGGCTTTTGTCAGCAAAGTCTATAGACTTTCTATAGACTGTTCTATAGAGAATGCAAACCCTGTAGACAGGCTATGACAATCTATACATTTATGGTCATACACATTTAGTAATTTTCTGTCATGGACAGACAATAGGCTACGAATATATAAGACGAAATATTTATAGAAGGCAATAGAATGAATAAGAGGTCTATAGATAGTCTATAGACCGTCTTTTAAAGGACAGATGCAACTTCGTGTTGCCTGCGGGGTCATTTCACATCAAATGACCGCCCTCTTTTTGTTTTTAAAAAATCGAGACATGGCATTATTGCGGTAAACACCCTCCCAGCCTGTTTTGAGAGAAACTTTCTTTTCCTGCCGTGGCCGCCATCTTAACTTCGTATGTGATATCGAAACATAGCCTAACAAAACTTTTAAAAAATAAAAATTTTCACTTTACAGGAGGAGCAAAAATAAGCTCTGCCTGGGCGTAGATGTCGTTTCTTCGTGTTGAACTGCCTGCGACATTGTATGCACTGCACTTCATTGCATAGGAGCAGACGGCAGAAACAACTTCGCCCCAAATTTATGAGTCCGGTAAAATGAGAGAACATAAAAGAAACTAAAAAGTGAATTAGCAAACTTGAGTCTACAAACTTGGTTTTTAGCTCACTTTAGCTCTTAGCTCCACGACGCCTGCTGACGGCAGGAAATTAAGGCTCGAGCGCTATAGCGTCATCATCCGAGGCCTTGGCTTCAAGAACAGGTTGGCCTGATCGCTGACATTTTTCACGATATAACACTGTCTGATGCATCGGTGACGCTAAGAGGTTACGTAACTGAAAAAAAGGAGGAAAGATGGATAATAACGCCGGTCTACGGGAACAGTTAGAAGTAGTATATGTCGCACGTGTCGACGTAGGCGGTTTAAGGAAACCTCCTTGAACCAATGGCGCCTTCGATTGAGGTGCATCGGATGAAAGCTGCGAGTGACGTCATTTATGTATCTCAAGTGCACGGGAAGTCCCGTGGGCCAGCAGAGTCGTGACGTCAACGAGCCTATGTCTGCTGTACGCCACGCGCCATTATAGTGTACTTAATGTGTGCCTAATCTAGTGCACTATGGCATCATGTAACTTTAACGCGATAGCGTTAAAGACCTCGTTCACCAGAAAATCTACTGTCGGCGCTATGAGCGAAAAATCACGACCATGGATCTGGTAGCTGGTCCCCAGAGAGCAACCTAGGAGGCAGGTGTGCCACCCAGGTCACGTGACCTTGCGGCGTCATCCCAACCTGCCACTGGATCTGCCACTCGGGAAGAGCCACCTGGGCCTCACCGACTCTGGAAGCACCTGCCATCGCAGGGCAGTGGCGCATCGCTTCATTAACCGCTGCACCACTGCGTCAGGAGGGGTACGAGGACTCCCAGGGATCTATGAATGTAAATCGGAGAATGACCTACACACACGCGAATTAACCTACTACGCTATCGCGTCATACACTTAAGGCGGAGCTTAAGTGCCCCCTCCAGTTTTTTTGTTTTGTGTGTGCGTGCGTGCGTGCGTGCGTGCGTGCGTGCGTGCGTGCGTGTGTGTGTGTGTGTGTGTGTGTGTGTGTGTGTGTGTGTGTGTGTGTGTGTGTGTGTGTGTGTGTGTGTGTGTGTGTGTGTGTGTGTGTGTGTGTGTGTGTGTGTGTGTGTGTGTGTGTGTGTGTGTGTGTGTGTGTGTGTGTGTGTGTGTGTGTGTGTGTGTGTGTGTGTGTGTGTGTGTGTGTGTGTGTGTGTGTGTGTGTGTGTGTGTGTGTGTGTGTGTGTGTGTGTGTGTGTGTGTGTGTGTGTGTGTGTGTGTGTGTGTGTGTGTGTGTGTGTGTGTGTGTGTGTGTGTGTGTGTGTGTGTGTGTGTGTGTGTGTGTGTGTGTGTGTGTGTGTGTGTGTGTGTGTGTGTGTGTGTGTGTGTGTGTGTGTGTGTGTGTGTGTGTGTGTGTGTGTGTGTGTGTGTGTGTGTGTGTGTGTGTGTGTGTGTGTGTGTGTGTGTGTGTGTGTGTGTGTGTGTGTGTGTGTGTGTGTGTGTGTGTGTGTGTGTGTGTGTGTGTGTGTGTGTGTGTGTGTGTGTGTGTGTGTGTGTGTGTGTGTGTGTGTGTGTGTGTGTGTGTGTGTGTGTGTGTGTGTGTGTGTGTGTGTGTGTGTGTGTGTGTGTGTGTGTGTGTGTGTGTGTGTGTGTGTGTGTGTGTGTGTGTGTGTGTGTGTGTGTGTGTGTGTGTGTGTGTGTGTGTGTGTGTGTGTGTGTGTGTGTGTGTGTGTGTGTGTGTGTGTGTGTGTGTGTGTGTGTGTGTGTGTGTGTGTGTGTGTGTGTGTGTGTGTGTGTGTGTGTGTGTGTGTGTGTGTGTGTGTGTGTGTGTGTGTGTGTGTGTGTGTGTGTCCAAGAATGAAGTTACGGCGGTGCTGATTCGTACAAGTCCGGCAGTCGGAACAGGCTAAGGAATGAAGATCGCGAAAAAGGAGAAATACTCAGCAACTATTTCGTCCAGTTTCATCCACTCCAAGCAAGCAGTGCCACGTACCCATACGCAGACAGTCTTCCGTCCAGTCTGTGGCGGCTGCACCTCTTGCCGTCGAAGGAACGTTTCTTCCTGCACTGTATTTGCGTACCACCCTCCGGGCCATTCCGTGCTGCTTTCCCCATCCGAGCGCCTCGTCTGAATTACGTGGCCACTTGGTGAACGTGACCCGGGGTTTTAGTTTCGGTGTCGCGATGTTCTTTACTCATGGTAACAAACACACCACTGTAACACACCAGGATGATGCACTGCTATCAGCGTAAAAAAAGAAAAGAAACAAAGGTGGCGCCGAGTGACGCTACAGCCGAACCTTTCTCAGCTATATTTACAGTCGCTCGCTTCGTTTGTGCACACCGGCGAACATTAACAAACCAGCCAGAGAAGCCCAACGGACGGACGGGCACATTAGGATGGCGTGACGCCGCACTCGTCCGCGCTGGAAACAGGGCCAGACAGACGGAGGCGCACAAAGGGTGGGGAGAGAGACCACACAATGGACCCCATCCGTTTCACAAAGTAAACATTTCATGCGCGACTCACGCCAGAGTCTTGTCCGGCGTTGCGTACACGCAAGCGCGTTGGTGCTGGTGGTGCACAGAGATGGCGCGCGCGTCGCACTTTCGCGGTGTCGCTTAGCAAACCGGGCTGTGGGCGCTTTCGTAAGTATTTCGCTTGCGCAGAGCTCTCGCGCGAATCCTGTAATGGGAGTTCCGTGTTTTACGCTGAGGCCATCTGCAAAAACAAACAAACCATCAAAAAAACAAACAAATGTATAAGGAAGCTCATTAAAGAAATACCTTTTAATTTTAAATCACGTTAGTTCGGTTTATGGCTTATGGGGGTTTAACGTCCCAAAGCGACTCATGTTATGAGAGACGCCGTAGTGAAGGGCTCCGGAAATTTCGACCGCCTGGGGTTCTTTAACCTGCACTGACATCGCACAGTACACGGGCCTCTAGAATTTCGCTTCCGTCGAAATGCGACCGCCGCGGCCGGGATCGAACCTGCGTCTTCCGGGTCAGCATTCAAGCGCCATAACCACTGAGCCATCGCGGCGGCTTTTAAATCACGTTGGGTGTTAATAAAACTCAACCAGGACAGAGGTGAGCACGGAGCCATGTTCATAAGGATTTATTTTTCTCTGCATATATACTCTCACGTGCTGTTGAATGACAGATAAAACCAAGGTGTCGTGGTGTGCATGACTTAAAGTCTTGAAGCGATATCGGCTATGAGAGGCGATGTATCGGAGGGCTTCGGATTGAGTTCGACCACCCGATGTCCCTTAACATGTGCTGACATTACACAGCACACTAGCGATTTTGCATTTCGTCTCTATAAAAATGCGGCCGCCGTGGTCGGGATTCAAAAACAAAATCAAGAGCGCCGTGTTTTGTATCACCGTTGAACTCCTGACGAGTGTACGTCAAGAAACAAACGCAGGAAGGTATAACACTGAACGTCATACCCCTCCGTGCATATGTCAAGCCATTAATTGCTCGTTCGGACAATCGCACGCACCCTTAGCCAGAACAAGCGTGGCGCATTAAGAGAGGCGTTGGCGTTCCATGGAAGAAAGACCCGTTCATGCAATTGGTGTGCAGAGGACTGTATAATACGGAGTACAAGGCACCGAGAACCGTGTCACGAAGCAGTCTTCGAGGTCTGTCGGAGGACATCTACGAGTGTTGGTGTTCGCTGGCACAGACATTGTGCCCAAAACATTGTGCTCAGGCCCTCATAAACAAATAACATATCTTTATTTCAACTATGAAGCGATTGCTACAGTACACAGATTTGGTTATTTTCCCCTCTTGTGGTTGTCTAATCAAATGCCAGTTATACGCTCCGAGTGACGTATTTCGGATTTCAGTTCCCAGCAAATGGCGGCAACATACATGATATATACACGGTGCAATAAATAAACAAACAGACAATCAACATCTGGACATTTCCCGTTCATATTTCCAAACAAGGAAATAAACAAACATGGCAATGCGACTACAAGACATGCTTGGCCGTACTCCTAAGCGTGTACTACGTCATTAAAGAGCAAAAAGCATTCTTCGAAGCACCAGATGTAAACGCTAGGACAGCCAGCGCAGGAAAGCTGCGTTGTTCCCACAGCTGCTCGAGACCTATGGGCAATCGAATCGGCGATAATTTTCTCGAATTAAGCATACACTTTGCGCACATTGAGGAATACTCTTTGCGAATAACTCAACACTTCAGCTTGTTTATCGAAAAACTCATTTAAACACGGATAAAGTGACCTCCTAGCCAAATACTGGTGGAGCTTGATTTCCCGAAGCAGCATCATTAGTAAAGGGTACCTCGGCATCACCTTCAAAACTCCTGCTTGAATTCCGCCCAGCACAGTGCTACGAACATTCGCCGACGTGCCATGAATCGCGCTCATGACATTGTTCCCATCAGCGGAAAGAAGGGCACATTCAAACGTGTTGTGATCTGCGAACAGCTTTGCTACAGAATCGCTCCTAGTTTTTCTCTTTGTTAGAGCTTGTGGAAGCTTTATGGAGGAAACCGGCTGCGAACGACACCGCTGGCTGAGTCATCCTCGTGGAACATGTATAGCTAAGCATAAGCACGGTGTGCAACCCTGTCTGTTCAGACGTGCGTCATCGTTCGAAAGGAGACACACCTGTACAAACACTTTTTTGCATGGGCGGTAATAACCGCAGTGTTGGACCGGATAAAAATGGAAGTGCTGACTGTGCGGGGTCAAACGCACTCCGTTACGAACAATCTGCAAACTCATATATCAAAGAAGTTTATACCTGTATGACGCAAATGCATTAATTAGAGGAGAAATGTGGAAGTGTTTAGCTGACAATCCCCATTTTCTCAATACGGCTGCGCCTGTCGACCTGTACAGGCCTTAAAACTGTCTTTCTTTATTTGTTTTGTCAGCCACTTGTCAGCTCAAATACTGGGTCCGCAAGGCACATCATTAACCTGTCAAGAGCATGCCCATGCGCAGATACTCGGCGAAATATGGACACAGCGTACTACGACAGATGGCGAGCATCAAAAGGAAACAATAGAGATAGACAGAGAGAGGAGGAGGAGGAGCAAAAACACGACCGCCACCCCCTCTCTTGCGATCTGCAGAAATAGGCGCAAGTCGTCATTCCTGTTACGTCGTAGACTCCTCAATAATGTGTGGTATTCTTTCATCTCGTTCTATCGGCTGTCGCGGCGACTCACGTATCTTCGTTGTTGACATCTGCGGCAAGCATTTACAGAAGCGCTATTCAAGTAAGGCATGTCCAGGCGGTTTATGTGCAGACGGCGAACGCATGTGGCGGCACAAGCACGAAGTGAAAGGGCCGACGCTTCGTACACGTCAAACGGCTTGTGGACTCACAAAAATCACGCACATTGCTGCAACTTACATGATAGAGTCTCGGAGCAGTCTGGGGTTCAACATATCATTGAAAAGATTAAATCAATGCAACCAGCTGAATGCAGGAGTCAATAGGGATGGCGAATTTTCGGTGTACGGTGCAGTAATGAACTTAACATGGCTACGTATCCACGGCTACACGTTAGTGAAAGCGAACTAAGTCATTGCAGTTAGGCCCCTTCGTATGAGGTAACCACTGCAATTTGTCCACATCGGTTAGCGGCTGCGACATAATCGCTGCTCAGTTCCTACGTGAACTGTCAGACGGCTACATCGCAAAATGCGCGTGCGAGCAGGTGCGCTTGCTTAAAAAGGAAAGAAAACTACAGCACTGTTCTTTTACATATAGCGTCTATTTTTCGGCACTCGGGTATCCAGCATCAGGAGCGACTGAAGCAAGTCCTCTCGCGGGCACACACAAGTACGCTGCTTCAAACAAGCAAGGTCCCTACAATGTCACCAAGCTGTAAAGCTGATGGCATCAGCGAAGTCGCCGAAGAGATCACGCATGTGCAAACACGTGAGAAAATGTACGTAGAGCTTGTGTAATCGTGCAGAAAGCAACAGCAGCAAATGAAGTTTTGATATCAGGCGACTGGGCAATGTACATAAGATCTTGCGATGGCATTGTGCGTTTCTTAGGCGCACTGATGAGCTACAACACCCCGTTATCCACAGAAACCCCCTCTTCTAGCCTCTAAGCTCATTTCGCCGCACATCTCGGAGTCGATTTTCTACCCCGTATATCTTTTTTTTTTTCTTGTACGTCGAAGCCTTTTTGGCTCCAGTTTCGTTCCTGCTTCACTGAGACGTCTATAGAGACAAAGAAACACGGAAGCTCGGTGCAGCTAATATCTTCGTCAAGCACCAGCGACAGACACTCTTTGGTGCCCGTTGAACACTAAGTTAGTTTCTCTTCGTTTTTAATAGGAAAGTGCATGGAAGAAATGGGGCGCTGCGCATAGCGCCGACAGTCAACGTGTCGTGTAAGCCGACCACGGCCCTCCCCCAAACGTGGTTGTCCCCGACGTAGTCAGCATGCCAGACGAGTCCCTCATCGAGTCAGAACAATAAAAATAAATAATAAATTATGGGCCTCTGCGGACCCGGTGTATACACACTGCGGTGATTAACAGTAATGATGCGCAATTTGTTTTTAAGGGGATTCGGGCGGCATGTGAATGTCACTTCATTCTTATTTTTCGGCATGATCAGAGACTTGTCTGGCATGCTCACTATTCACTGCGACACGACCGAAGAAGGGGTCTGTAAGTTCGCTCGACCATCCCCTCTAGGGACCGCGCTGTGCTCCCCAAAAGTGGCAGACACACCCACAAGTCGAGTTGCCGACTCCGCATTAGAAACACTTCTCTGTCCCATATAGCTTCCGCCAAGGGCAGCTGTAGGAGGGGGGTCCCACGCAACTTAAACACGGCCGCCATGCAGCGGGTCACGCCAAGAGCGGCTTGGTGACCGGAGTGGTGGTGGTGGTGGTGGGGGCGGGGATGCGGTACTTTCGCCGCACGTCCCGCTGGAAGCCCGCCAGCTTTCGGTAGTTGAGCGTGTTTTGGCGCTCGCGCCAATAGCCCCTGGCCCGGTGGTTCTGCATGCCCCGGTGCAGAGCAAACGCCTCGTCCAGCACCCAGAACTGGAAGCCGGCCGCGTGCGTCTCGTACACCTGCGATTGCGCAGCACAGCGACGGGATGGGCTCTCGGGTTGGATCGTTAGCCGGCAGTTCTTTGTACAGACATGCAGTGAATCTGAAGAACGACTGTAGCTGGATACAACTCAAGAACGCAGCGGCTTTTCTCCCCGTTAAAGGACCCCCTTCAAGCTAATGGCGTCGGCCGATTCTCGTGACCCTGCTAGCATGACAATGCAGGGAGAAGCGCCAGAATGCAGAGAGGGGTATATCCCCGACCATGGAGGGAAAGGACTATCACCTATTATCTACCACTCCCTGCTTTGTCACACTAGCAGGGTCATGAGAATCGGTCGTCGCCACTGGCCGGAAGGGGGTTCGTTGACAGGGAAAAACCGCTGCGTTAAGTTGTATCCAACTATAGAGACTACTAAATCGGTAGCCTAATTTTGGACAGATTGCCTCAAAACGACGTAAATGAGGTTCGTTCGCAGTTTGACAGACGGTTGCAAAAGCACCCGCCTCGGCTTCGGGAGGTGGTGGCTTCGACTTCCGCTTCCGGTCGGTTAACAACCAGTTTTCTGAAGTGGGTACAAGTCATGGCTCGGCCTGGTGCTCGGCTTCCAAGTAATGCATGGCTTGGGAAAAGAGCTGTCGCCTGCAAATCCGGTCACTGTGGGCTTGAACAGGCAAATCCGAAAAAGGGCCACCAGAGGCGTTACAGCGTAATGCAAATTTCGGTCCCTCGCACAAAGATTTTTCGTCCAGGGAGAGTGAGATGGCCAAAGGCCCTTTTTCAGGCATTTCACACCAGGAGAGCCGAGCACCAGGCCGCAGGAAATATTGTAGCCATTAGAAGACCACTGGGAACCTATCGGTTTTTCTAATAGGTAGAAACATCCTCTGGCTTGGTGCTCAGCCTTCTAACGGGGTCACGCCTCGAAAGGGGGCCTGTAGTGGCTATGAGCACCGTTGCCAAAGATGACCGCTGGGCGCCCCTTCTCGACCATGGACGGCATCACCGTGGAGCATCCGCCGCGGCCATTGGAGGCACCTGTTATGGGTGTCACCGGGTAGCGGCAAAATAGGTACGAGCCCCGGCCTGGTGCTCGGCCCTTCGTGTGGGTCTGCAACGCTCGGAACCCACTCAAGCCGCACCACAAGAAACCCGCAAGTCTCGGAGCATCCGGCCTGGTCTCTGGAAGGACTCGAAGTGTAAGCGGCGGGAACCCACCGTTATATATCGGTACAGGTGCCCTCGGGCCAGGTGCTCGGCCAATTAGAAGGTTCCGGCCATCTGATAGGGGGCTCTATGGCGCTCGTTCCGACGGGAGTTGCCTGGCCCCCCTGTCTAACCACGGCCTTGGCAGACACTTTGGTGTCACCGGGTGCCTACCGGTGTGGTGTCACCGGGTACCTACCGGCAAAATATGTACGAGGGCGTCCCCGGCCTGGTGCTCGTCCATCATGGGATCTCAACCCTCAAAAAGATGACCCAGCTCGTTCAGAAATATTGCCCTGTTGGGAGGGGTGGTATTTTTCGCCCCCACTGCCACCGGATACCCACCGATTTTCAGATGGGAACAAGATTTCCCCCAGCCTGATGGTCTGCTCTTCTGGGGTGAAATGCTTGGAGAAGGGTCACCTCACCTTCCCTCAATAAAAAAAATCAATTCACGAGGGACCGAAATCCGCCTTGTGCGGTAAAGCCCATTGTGACCCCCTTTTTTTCTGTAGAGGTGATTGGTCCATGCTCACGCAGCTGGTGGTGGGATTTGAAGGCGCAGGCTCCTGTCCCAAGCCATCCAACCCTGGGAAGCCAAGCACTAGGCCGGGCGACGGCATGTACCCATTTAAGAGAACCGGTGAGTGCCCGGCCGGCAGTGGGAGTCGAACCCATCACCTCCCGAAGCCGAAGCGGGTGCTCTACCACGAGCACCGTCACTTACGAACGATGGAAAATCTATCCGCGAGGGAACGAAATCCGCCTTGTGCGGTAAAGCCCCTTATGCCCCCCCCCCCCCCCCCTTTTTTTTTATTCAAGATTTTCACTTAAGAAAAGTGAATCACCATGCCGGTTGATATCTTGTACCCATTACAAAACCGGTGGGTACCAGGCGGCACAGGGCATCCAGCCTGGCACCTCCCTATAATGAGAGGCTGATGCTCTGTGGCAAGGCCACTGCCTGTGTCAAAGTCATCCTTTAGTGCTAAAAAACTCTCTAAACGCAAGTGTTAAGGAAAATCAACACTAATTGCACTAAATGCGTATAGCGTTAAGAATGGTATAGATGGCTCTCAAGGGGTGGCAGTTTATATAGAGGAGTAGGGAGAGGGGAGGTGCGGTACAGCATACCTTAAAAGCATAAACTATAACATCGACGTATAAGGTACGGCTCATACGTCCGAACAGTCGCGCACATCACATCGTTAAAGGCTCAGCATGCACTTTAAGTTGAGACAATACACTGTTAGGCGATACACTGTAAGTCACGAATACGGCGTCCGTTCACATAAGCAGACAAAGAGCGCAACAGCTCCGCTATCGTTCTCACATTTTCTGCATCGTGCCTTCTGCGCACTCGTACTGTGCATGAGTCGCATTCATTTGCAACGCGACTGGTTGTACGCATAGGAACGAGACGGTGCGGTCTTGACACCATAGTGCACTAGCAAACAACCAGTACTTGCTTGCTCGCTCACTTGCTCCCTACATGATGAGCAACCGAACGTCACAGGCAAAGAGCTCCCATGGCGGGCACCAAAATAACCGGCGGTCCGCGTTCCAACGCTATAAAGGGTACCTAAGCCAAGCCAAAGTCCAAGTTTTCAATGCACAAGCGCCATGGTGTTAAGCAATTCCGGCTGCATTGCCCACTATGCACACTGTATATTCTGAGCATAACCGGCGGTCCGGGTTTCAACGCTATAAACGGTACCTAAGCCAAGCCAAGGTCCAAGTTTTCAATGCACAAGCGCCATGGTGTTAAGCAATTCCGGCTGCATTGCCCACTATGCACGCTGTATATTCTGAGCATAACCGGCGGTCCGGGCTTCAACGCTATAAACGGTACCTAAGCCAAGACAAAGTCCAAGTTTTCAATGCACAAGCGCCATGGTGTTAAGCAATTCCGGCTGCATTGCCCACTATGCACACTGTATATTCTGAGCATAACCGCCGGTTCGGGCTTCAACGCTATAAACGGTACCTAAGCCAAGCCAAAGTCCAAGTTTTCAATGCAAAAGCGCCATGGTGCATTTCCATATTTTGAACCCGAGCGCTTGCATAATTTTTGCGTGCGTGCACAGCGGGGGCAGTGTACGCGCAATGCTGGAAACTCTAGAAAAGATTCCAAGCAAACTCTGCCCAACGCCGCAGGTGTGACGAGCGATGCGTGATTCCTGTCACACCTGTGGCGTAGCGATAGCATGCCACACAGTGAGGGCGCCGGGGGCGGTTTCGAAATCCTGAGACGCACTTCGCGAGCGCACGTGCTCTCATTCAGGTATACAGTGCGCGACAACGACAAAGTGGCCTCACCAGCGACGCCAGGATCATTATTTTAGCAACACGGTGCACTCCAAAGCATTCAGTAAATAATAATAATGCTGGGCAGTGGCCCTTCGCAGTGTTGGGGCTGCGTTCGGGAGACTGCTGGTTGATCCCCCAATTAGGATTTAGGGATTAGTCTGAGTTTGAGAAAAATGACAAGAGTTTTAACGCCGTTAAACCGAGTATGAGGCGCGAAAGCACTTGGCTTCGAATTCTCTTGACTTCTGCCTAAACATTGCCTTAACTTGTCCTCCGAGACAATTTCCTTTAGACTTTCGTACCGCATGACCTTTCCCTAGCCATACCGTATCCAAGTCATTTCATCTCAAAGGTCGAGGCTTCAGAGACCCTTCGGCCTTTTCAGGATTGCTAGTGAAGTAGTGCTGACGCACTAAAACAGAAAGGATCCTCGTGACACACGTGGCCAGCGGCCGGTGGCGTCGGTCTCCTCTCATCAATACTGCGCACTGGCCAGTGCCTACATGGGCGCCTGTGTGCGCCCCACCCGACCAACACACCGGCATTTATGACGACGCGCCGTATATCGAGATGCGCGTGCAGAGTGCGCAAACGCAAAACACACCGCACCAAAACAAAGACAGAGCCGGTAAAAGGGTCAACGTCATTAGCAGCTCCGTCGTTGTCCATTAATAACAATCGGCCGTATGCCATTCTAGACAACATGAAAGAATAATGACCACGAACGACATGAGAGCGAGGGGTATACGCTGCCCTACGGAAACAGAGGGGCAGGCGCAGCAAAGGAGCACCGCGAGACCATTTGTGAGTGGTCATTTGTGAAACGGGTATTTGTTACCGCTCTGCAGGAAGGACTGATGCATTATTTTGTGTTCGATACTTTTCGCACCGCCGATTGACCAATTTGGCACCCGATGTTCTCACCTCTTTTGCCTCGCTGCTTCTGATGAGTGTCGAGTGCTTAGAATATGGCACCGCAATTAGAAAGGGAGCAATAAATCGCCAGGCAGTTGTGTTTTTTTTTTAAGCTTTGCTGACAGAGTTGAATGCGCTTTTTCTTGTACCTCCCTGCCTGACCTCCACAATTCCTCTTCTTTTCTTGAAGGCGAAATGTGGGATCGGGGGATTTACTTCCCTAGTGAGTTAAGAGAACTAGGACAGAACGTGAGAGCCACTGGTTCATCGCGGCAGCTCGAGAGAAAGAGAGAGAGAAGAAAGAGGCAAGAAATCTCAAAGTCAGCGGGGAGAGGGTGGCTAAGAGTATGTAGTCTGATCCGCTTCCTCTGAATCTGACCGTTGCGGAATGCATTAAGTTCAGGCGGAAGTACAGAGAAATAATGCACCGAGTGCACGCATGCTGGATCGGCACGGATCTTAGATCGACCCCGGTTGTGTTTTCACAAGCACAGCGTAGACCTCTGGCATGGATATGAAGATTCACAATTTATATCTGAAATAATATACTTCTATGCCTGGAAATTGTATTGCACAATGTCGCCGGCCAGACAGCCAAAAATGCGCCGCCGGAAATTGAGTCTGTGATCCAAAACAGCGCGGCTTCCGTCGCTTTCAAATGTCGAAGCTGCACGTCAAGGGGACCTTAGCGATTCGAAGCGCACGTAGCGAGCAGCATACCTGCGTGTTGCGCGTGAAGCCGTATCCGACGAATCGCTCGTCGTAGCGGGGCACCTCCTTTCCGGCCACGTAGAAGGGCTCGTAGAAGAACTCGTAGCGCTTCACCGGGTAGGCAGCGTGCAGGCCGTCCTCCGAGTGGGGCAGCGCCTCCCAGGCCGCGTGGTTGGTCGCGTACTGGTTGAACACGAACGACTTCTGGTGGAAGGGGCGCGCCTCCCCCCGCCGCACCATGGCCAGCAGCTCGCGCTTGGTCCTCGGCACGGCCGCCATCTCGCGCGCCTCGTACGTGGGCACCACGAACACGCACTTGGCGCACGGCCGCCGCTGGCTGCCGCCCAGGAAGTCCGACAGTTCGTCCCACAGGCCGGGCTTGGGCATCACGTCGATGTCGACCACGAAGAAGTGGCGCTGCGGCGAGCAGCCGTCCCGGGCCACGTTGCGCAGGTGGTTCTGCGGGTAGAGCATCTGCCTGGCGCTGCCGCGCACCACGCGGGCGCGGCCCGACGAGTGCAGGGTGCGCAGCAGGGACGCGTGAGCAGGGCACGAGTAGGTGGACGACGGCGGGCCGGGCATGCGGGGCCAGGCAGCGCGCCGCGTCACGTTCACGCCCATCGGGTAGACGAGGCCCACGCGCACGTTGGCCCGCACGGACTCCGAGCAGGAGCGCACCAGCGCCAGGTAGGCGCGCAGCGCGTGGTACTGCTCCGCGTTGGCGACGAACACGGCGAGCGACAGGGGTCCGTTCCACAGCTGGGCCAGCTCGACGAGCGTGTGCAGCCGGTCCAGCGAGCTCTGCGTGGCCAGGCACACTTCGCCGGCGTCGTCCGGGGAGCCCAGCTCGGCGTCGGAGGCGAGGAAGGAGCGCGCGATTTTGTACTTTCCGCTAGCATCGAGCTCGTTCGCGTCTTCGTCGAACTTGAACGGCGCCCGCCGGGAGAGGAGGTCCAGAATGTGCACGCTGCTCGCGCCGGAAGGCATCGTTTCGTCCGCGACCAAGTTCTGCTGCTGCTGCTGCTGCAGTGGCGGGGACGACGGCGAGGAGCTGGAGTTGCGGGCGGCAAATCTGCGGCCCCCGGCCGGCGACGGTTCGAGCCGGTTGAAGGCGAGCAGGCCGACCATCTCGACCAGGACGAGGACGACGATGATGGCGAGGAGGCGTCGGCCCAGGCTTCTGCTGCCCGGAAGGCATTCTCCTCGCATCACCGGCTACGGGGACACCTGCGACAATAGCGCGGCCGGTTAGACTGGCGCCCATTGTTTCTTGTAATCAGGCATTCTTTTACTTTCCGAGACGCGAGCCCAGGAGACCTCGTTGACTAGTTTACGCGCTTAGCGAGGCTGCCTGACGGCACCCTTTTCATTTTCAGTCAGACCACAATGCGAAAACGGAAGCCGTGACAATGGAGTGTTTAGGAAAATTAAATGAAAATTATCAAGGGCGAAAATTTCAGGGAAAAACAAAATCTAAACATACAATCGTCACAACACTCCCAAATCCATCGAAGTCTGTGCGTAGAAAAAAAAAAAAGAACTTGAACAGAACGACGCCGGGTACACGACCACAACCGGCAGATAGCATTACTCATTCTCGTTACTGCCAGGGAAAAAGAAAACACCCAAATCCGCAGCCGTGGAAGATACGGGAGCACGTTCTCGCAAAACGTCCCGCACGTACCCGCAATTTCCCCGCAGCGCATACCGCTATGCGCAGTGAACGACGGGCGCCTTCGAGGACGCGCCGTAGTGCCCACCCTAGCTGCACATCACAGAGCACGCCCGCCAGAGCTCGTTTCAAGCAGCCATTCCTTTGCGAAGTCACGGGCCGGCAGGAAAGAGCCGTGCAGGAAAGAAGGATCCGCAGGGAGTGCAGGGGGTGCCTCGGGGCGTGCGGAGCACGTGCCCGAGCCAACGCCCAAGAGTAACGCCCAGCGTCCGCGCCGCACAGCCACTCCCGATCACCCCCCCCCCCCCCCCCCCCCCCTCCTTCCCGGCCGTTTTCTTTGTACCCGCCGCAGGAAGCGGCATTGATCCGTTGCACGTATACGAACTTTACCACAGCGGCCACGACGATGGCGACGCGCTTCCTCAGCGCTTCCGGGAGCTAACGATGCGAGCAGCGGGCCACGACTGGCGAACCGGGGCTGTTAACCCCCCTTCCTTCGCATGACGACCGGCGTGAGGGGTCGCTGCACTGCCCGACCAAGAACGAACGGAACTTCATGTACGTCGCAACACAAAAAGAAAGTCGGAAGGGCGTGAAGAGTTTGCAAGTGTAATGAGTTTAAAGCAGAACCAATTCCACGGTGAAGCGCTTCGCCGTACGCTATTGGTTTCGTATGTGGGGGGTATGTGGCTGTGAGAGGCGACGTGGTGGAAAGCCCCGGATTCATTTCGCCCACCTGGAGTTGCTGAGCACCTACTGACACACCGCCCAGCACACGGCGCGCGGTTTAGCATTTCGCCGCGATTTCGAAGTGCGGCCGGAGGGAAAACGTCAGAACCACTAACTGCCACGGGTCGAATGTCACCCTGCAGTCGAGCTCGTGTCAGTGTAGTAGTTGTACTTCTTGCCTCATCATAGAGAGGATGCACAAAATACGCGCACGAAAAATGTGCCGAGACACTAATTGACTTGCGGGTAGAAGTTAAAATAGTGTGTCCTGAACACTACGCTCACGGTCAACTTTCTGTGGCACTGCAGGCTAAGGCTAGGCAGGAAAGGGAATAAGACGAGCCTTTGTCCCAAGTGCCGTGCCACTCCTCCAAGTTGAAGGGTGAGAAACAGATGGTGAGGGTTCAGAGTTCGTACAACGCGAAGGGACGCTAGAACACTCCTGGCTAGCATACAGATAATTTTTTTTTCGCAGTTACGTCTTTCTCACAAAAAAGAAAAATAGAACCAGAAACAGCCAAAACATCTCTCACAGCCTCTCCAAATCTCGATCAGTGCTTCGACGACGTCTGAATCAGATTGGAGAAAACCTACTCCGAACAGTCCTTTCTACATTACGCAACAACCGAGGTGTGGAACAAGCTACCGGATTGCACAGAAAACGAACGTCGCCTTAAATAATCAAAACAGATCAAATGATAGGAAAGGTCACTTTGGAAAATCAAGGCATTTAATTTTTTTTCTTCTGATCGTATTCCGCGTATTGCATGGTTTAGTATTTATGGCTACGGTCTATGGGGGTTTAACGTCCCAAAGCGACTCAAGCTATGAGGGACGGCGTAGTGAAGGGCTCCGGAAATTTCGACCACCTGGGGTTCTTTAACGTGCACTGAAATCGCACAATGCACGGGCCTCAAGCATTTCGCCTCGATCGAAATTCGACCGCCGAGGCCGGGATCGAACCCGCGCCTTTCGGATCAGCAGCCGAGCGCCATGACCACTGAGCCACCGCGACGGCGATCTAGTAATTATCGCGTAAGAGTCGGACATTTAATCCCCAATCATCAATACGAACGCGAAGTAGTATAAGAGAAGAACCAGCACACTGGAAGCACTTAAATTTTGTGGTTCGACGTTCCCAAAAGCCATAATGCGCCAAACACATGATGATGCTCGCATTATAAGAGGTATTCACGTGACGTCATAGGCGCCATGTTTGGGTACACCGCGCAGCTTCAGCAGTGCAAGCCAGAGCAAGTGGCGATAAGCCGATAAGATAGGCTTGCAGCCTTTCGCCTTGCTACATTTACCACAAAATGGCCGCCACTGTGACGTCAGCGAATACTCGCTTATACGCACTACGCATATCACGGTGAGGAATTGTACTTGACCATTACCTGCTTTTACCAAATCACTGTCACATCCTCCCACCCCTTCCCTGTCGCAGCGAAGTTCTGAGGAGTTTTGAGGGCATTAGGTTTCCGATTATTTGATTTATTTCGGCACGAAATGTTTCGTGCTGCAATATAATTCGTGTCCCTCCCCCCTCCCCCTCCACATTAAGACCTCTGCAAGATTCAGACTGCTCCTGCGCGAAGATTGAATATGAAAAGCGAAAATAAGGTCTGCTCTGCCGCGCCGCGCGCGCACATTCATCCTTTTTTTTTTTCCCGTAATGTGTGCGTCGCGAAACCTTAGGTATTTTAATTCCCGATTTCTTTCTGCTTACTTCCACTCCTTCGTGAATGATGCGCAGAGCGGTGTGTGTGCAGAGGCGCCTGCGAGGTAATCCGCTTATTTATTGCGAGAGAGGCACTCGGTGCAGTTAGTTGACAACATTGAGATTATTGTCTTTTTAGCAGAAAAAAAAAACTGCCTACACAGAATATACACAGCCGTCTATTCTCTGCTGTTTACAGCATTTTGTTATCTGTAGAAAAAGGAGGATCTCCAAGTCCGTACTCAGAGCAGAAAATTTTATTTCTCCTACTGCTTGAAGATAAGGAAGTAATCATATTGAACTTACGACAGGCCCGTCATAAGTCTAGGAAGACTCGATTCATTCCGGCAGTGCCGCGCAGCTTAAAGCGGCTGAGGAAAAGAAAAAAGTGCAAGAACTGAAAGGAAAAGGAAGAGTAAAAGGGGCGCCGTATTAAATGTGAGAGATGAAAAGTGCAGCTCTTTGAACTGGCAGACGTCAAAAGCACGCGTCTATTTAACTGCGACCAGGCATCAGAAAAAGATTAACCTTTTCCTTGTTGTTATTTTCTCCTGTCCTTTTTTAAAGTCGCGACCTCTTCCTCTACCTTCGGTGACCCTTTTCAAATCTTGCTCTAGCGCTGGGGCATCAGGCGGCAGAGGCTTGCAAAGCTGCGATTTGAAATCTATTCGCTGCGAAAACATTTAAAAAAAAGGAAAAAAAAAGAGCGGGAGAGAAAAAAAGGCGCAGAGACGCAAAGTTTTTTTTTTCCCGGCGTGGTGGAGACAGCTTCGATCGGGTGCGACGAAAATCGTGAAAAATGCATTAGCGAAGCGAGAACTCGATGGAAAAATAAAAGATAGGACGGAAGGAAGAAAGAAGGCGGACGTTGAGAAAGGGTCGCGGATAGGAGAGGGCGAAAGCACCGGAGACCGGAGAATAAGCCGAACAAAGCGGCGGCACAGCTGTACAGTTCTGAGGCAATGGCAATATACCTATACAACAATACTCCCCGTGCTTTTATATATTGTGTTCCTCTCGGCCGTCGATACACAACAGCAACAGCCAGCCAATAGAGTTGCTCGTTCCAAGGAACGAATGAACGTACCGAAAATAAAAAGTGAGGTAGGAACGAAAAAAGAAAAGAAAAAAGGAAACGGCACGAACGCTTCAATGCCCCGAACGTAACGCAATAGAAGGGGGGGTAGAGAAGGGGGGGGGGGGGGGTCATCATGTCGTACTCGGCGTGTCCAGCATGCGCTCAGGGCCGCACAAGCTTCACTGCAATGCTCCGGGTGACGTGAGGCGAAGCCGGCCAGCGGGCCACGAGAGCAAAGCGACTCCAAGGCGCGCGGGCTCCCAGGAATAAACATCTGGCGTGCGCGACAGGAGGGCATCGATTAAATCGGAGCACCATCGACCACTTCGAAAGTGTACACCGGTCACGAACAATGCGAATCGCCTGATCAATGCTGTTCTCCCTCTCTCCCCTCGCCCTCTCTCCGACCCTATCGTGTGTGTTTGTGTATATATATATTCCTCTCACTCCGCCTCCGAAACACGCAGCAACCAGGCATGGGTCGGGCGGCCGCGATTTCCATCGGCGCGTATAGCGATGATGTATGACCGGCCCGGTAATGGACTCGCGGGATATATGGTAGCTCGGGCAGGCGAGCCGTTTTCCAGAAGTCCCCCGCGCTCAAGACGGACAATTTTCGGGCCCAATTGCTTTTCTTCGCTTGTTTGTTTTCCGGTACGAGGACAGGCTGCCGCTCGATGTCATGTCAGCTCGCGATACTCCGATCTCGCAGACGAACGCTTTTCTGGCCTGCGCGGGAACGGTTTGTAAACGTATCAAACGCAGCGCGAAAGCAGAGGTGTGAATGGACGGATTGCACGCCGGCACGTTCCATTTCGTCTCTGCTTTCGCGCAGACGAGCACATTTGTCGGGTCTTGGCACGGAATGCACTCACCCAGGCATCTTCATTTACTTTTCCAATCCCCTGCCATAACGCTGACCAAGGTTAGTAGTGTATGTACATTGCTACAATGACGCGTTTAGATAAGGGCCCACCGTAAAGTTCTAGCACTTATTCCGTTTGGTTGCCACTTTTCGCGTTATAGATGGCATGGACAGGTTAGCACGTGACTGTGGTCCGCGTTCAGGTCGCATGTTAGGTCGCTCCTTCTGCCTACTTTGCTGGTTTTCGCATCTTAAATTCGCTCCTTTTTTTCTTCTTTTTGCGGCTGAACTTAGTTTGTCTCTAGAGAGAGAAAGGCCAAGGAAGTAGGGCTAACCACAGGTCAGGTCGGCTACCGAGCGTATCACGAGAGGACACAATGATGTAAGCCAATTACAAAAGAAAGAGTGCAGAGAATTCATGCTTAGCTTGTCTGTAGGTGGTCACTCAGACCTGTTGCCTTCAGGCGTCGACGAAAGGTGGAGCCACTGTCTCAGGATCTTGATCTAAATAAAGTGCCGAGTGTACAATTGGCTCAACGCTTCCCGGAAAGACAAGGGGTACCCGCTCGATAATTAACGAACAAGTCCCAAGCGAGAGCGGGGTGTGTGACGCACCTATAAGTGGAAGTGTTTCGACATGCTGGCCAATCGATGCAGTGATAGACAAGTGACGAGGACTGCCAATGATGAAAAAAAAAGGTTTAATTAGCTTATTGCAATAACTGCCGATAATGAATCCGTGGAGTACAGACGTGCTTTAAAAGAGCTGCCGAAGGGGAGAATACCAACGAATGCGAAGACGCCGCAACTACGCGCCTGTGTTTTCGTTGCACTGCGAGGCATCAGTCGCGATCCAACGACTTTTTTCGGAATGTTGACAGGAGACAGCTTGACAAGGGGACTCTTCTGGTGAAATTTTCAACACACATGTAGTATTCACAACAGAGCATTGGGGCATCCCAACGAAACAAATTCGGAAATATGTATCACGAAATCTTCCACGTAGTCATTTAAAGAGCTATGAGTGTATCATAAATGAAAGAAGTTCTCGAGATCCGACTCTCCAAGACTTTGGAAATTTCCCTCGAGGATTGATTATTTTTGAGGGAATTTTGGGAGCGTCTAAACTCCCAAGACAAAGAGGAAAGCATAACTTTGCTCATCTAGAAACCGCTACGCCGATTTGGGTGAAATTGGTCGCATTTAAAGGGAAAGAAAGTCGAACTCTCTCGGCTGACGAAAGTGGTATTGGGTTTTAACGCGTTACGTTTTCATGATAGTCAATAAACTTGAAAATTTGCAGGGCCTTTCTTAGTGGTATCAGAATTCTGTGGGTTATGAAAACAATAAGTGGGCTCGCTTTACATTCTAAACGTTAAAACGTGCGTGGGATTCTTAGGCCAAATACAGCGGTTTTACAGAAGTATAACTGATAAAGAGAACCACCACGCAGAGTGAAAAAAAAAAAATGTCAGTTTCTTTCTTTTAAGGGCTTCAACAAGACTCATTTACAGAAGTGTGACTGCTGCATATTTTCCTCACGAAACTATAGAGTTGTACGAACGAAGTACAGAATTTTTCAAATTTCGCAACTTCAAATAATTTCTTATGGGGAATTAAGAACCAATATCAATGTTATTCCGGGACTCAATATTTAGGTTATTTTCCCTTCACATATGCAACACAAATATCATGAAAATGTTTAAAGCAGTGGTGGCGTAAAAAGACAATTCTTGCGTTTTCCAGAAATTTTTCTGAACAAAACAGGAGTTCTGAGCTCACTTCGAATTTAACAGCGTAGACAAATATCGTTCTCATACAACGACAAGTTTTCTGTATATGCCTACTGACAACGTTGTGCCAAACAATGTCAATGAAGTGTACAGTAAAACGTAAGATGAATGAGCCAGAATTCGCGCAAGATACGTGATGGCGTATCTTGCACATATATGTCCGGAGGATGCCCGCGCGACATTCGAGACATGATCGGTTAGAACTGAGATTCTCAAACTCCCACATGTCGAGATCATGTTTTGTCGCAAGCCGTACAAAATTGGTTAGCTTTAATTAAGATGGGTAATGAATTAAGCGGGCACATCTAACAAATTATCAAGAATTCGAGCCAGAACGTCCGGCACCGCCATTCTACGCGTATCGTATTCTGCTCCTGTGCTCGGGTTTCGACAGTCTAATATATTCAGTTCAACCAGTTAAATACTTCCGGAAATCTGCACCATAACCAACCTTTGATCAATCACTCATTGCAGATCTGACGTGCATCCGGCCGAGGTGTAGCCTTCGGTTCCCCCATGAAAACGTAAAGCAAAAATAATAATAATAAAAAACACAACGCTAGGCAAATGTGCCTTTGACTGTTTTGATTCTCAGTGCGTTTTGTACCTTATACACGGGTGCCGAAAAGACCCGTCGGCTCTCTATACCCGCTGCGTAGGTTGGCGTATTGAATGATCGATCAGCGCTTTGGCCGGCGACTAATTGTCCTATCGACGAATTCGTCAAAAATAGCTCTTACTGTGAGTCCACACTCGTGTTTCTTAAAGGGGCACTAAAATGAACTTCGATTACAGCTGTATCTGTCGTACTTGCTGAACGAGTTCTTCAAGACAACGCTACATAATTTGTCCGTGCTGTACAAATTTCATTAAAAAAATTGGCAGTGGCTTAACTCGGCTAACCCTGCCATTCAGCGAAAAGCAAGCACGCTTGCTAAGCGTCTGAGGCTCGTCCGTGGCAGCTCCGCTACACGCTCGCGACAGCCGTTCTGTATATACCCACACGACCACGTGGCTACGACGTGGTATCACATGCCTTACGGCACCCCCATGGGATGTCATCACGTGGCTTCACATCACCCCAACGGATGTTCTTAAGGTCAAAGGTCAACCCAAAGGCCACCCAATGTCAAAGGTCAGATGTCAAACATCAACTAAAGGTCATGGTCAATGGTCGGCACCATATAACTGCACCACATGTGGTCATACACGGCTAACGTGGTTGGGCTGAAGGTCGTTCAAGGTCATTCTCCCGTCTATGCGGCAACTGCTTTGCCTAGCGTAGTGAAGCTTTTCGCTTAAAAGAAAAGAAAGAGGAACAGGGCAGTTCTGCAGCGGCGAAGTCGCGTGCGCTACCCGGATGGCGTAATAATAGATTGCTAGTGTTTTTCGCCATGCTGGCTTAAGTAGTGGCCCATGCCGTTAGCTAAATAAACACAATCAAGTCGAGGCAAACAGGCGACTTTTTAAACAGATCTATAACAGACAGTTTTAACAGACCGTCTCTACCGTCCGTTTCAATGACGCTTACCAGCTCAACATTATAGGAACGGCAGCACGGGCTCGCAAAGCGGGTTTTGCATAGCCGTCACGTCTCACGTCGCCGGTACGGTTGAGAGCGCGGTGAACACAAAACAGCCTCATGCAAGCGTTTTTCCTATGGCGTAGAAAAAGATTGCTGGCTAAGTAGTGCTACGCCTGGATTATGATGCTCCCGGACAGAAAAGCAGCACTTTATTTTTTTATACCATAGGTAACTTTCCAGTGCACTTTTCTTAACGGAGCTCCCATACAGGCCCATGTATTCTTCAGGCCTGTCGCCCACGTTAATGCATGCAATTGGTTATAAATCGGTGAGCACACTCGAAATGCGTTTTTCTGTAACGCTTATAAAGGAATACACCCGATTCTTAACAAGTAAAAATGTCATAGTTTCTCATAGTTGCAGAGAAGAAAAAATGGCGCCATCGTTTAAGCGAGTTTAAAGACCACTTCACCGACCAAGAGCAAGCCGGGAAGACAAGGTTTCGTTTATTTTTTGTATGTTTTGGGGCGACAACGTGGATTCTGCCGCGAAATTGGTACCTGCGCCGCTATGCCCTCATGAATTTAACGCAAGTGAAAGTTCGGTGTAAGGCTGACATGGACATCCACAGCGTTTTTTTTTTTTTTGAAGGTATATGCCCCGAGAAAAATAGTTACAACTGAATTCACGTCGTTGGCCCAACACTAGCCAAGCCAAATACGAAATCTAATCTTCCCGGCATGCTCTTGGTCGATGAAGTGCAACGCCACCAGTTCTCCCTCTAGGTATGTATGAGAAACTCTGCACAAAAATGTATAGTCGGTGTCTAGCTTGGGTTGTGTCTGTCTCTCTCTTCGTCCTTCATAAGCGCTAGGGAAAAATGCATTTCTATAGAGGCTATCGTCTGCGCTTGTAAATACATGGGTCTGTCTCTCTCTTCGTCTTTCAAAAGCGCTGGGAAAAATGCATTTCTATAGAGGCTATCGTCTGCGCTTGTAAATACATGGGTCTGTCTCTCTCTTCGTCCTTCATAAGCGCTAGGGAAAAATGCATTTCTATAGAGGCTATCGTCTGCGCTTGTAAATACATGGGTCTGCCTCTCTCTTCGTCCTTCATAAGCGATAGGGAAAAATGCATTTCTATAGAGGCTATCGTCTGCGCTTGTAAATACATGGGTCTGTCTCTCTCTTCGTCCTTCATAAGCGCTAGGGAAAAATGCATTTCTATAGAGGCTATCGTCTGCGCTTGTAAATACATGGGTCTGTCTCTCTCTTCGTCCTTCATAAGCGCTAGGGAAAAATGCATTTCTATAGAGGCTATCGTCTGCGCTTGTAAATACATGGGTCTGTCTCTCTCTTCGTCCTTCATAAGCGCTAGGGAAAAATGCATTTCTATAGAGGCTATCGTCTGCGCTTGTAAATACATGGGTCTGTCTCTCTCTTCCACCTTCATAAGCGGTGGGAAAAATGCATTTCTATAGAGGCTATCGTCTGCGCTTGTAAATGCATGGGTCTGTCTCTCTCTTCGTCCTTCATAAGCGCTAGGGAAAAATGCATTTCTATAGAGGCTATCGTCTGCGCTTGTAAATACATGGGTCTGCCTCTCTCTTCGTCCTTCATAAGCGCTAGGGAAAAATGCATTTCTATAGAGGCTATCGTCTGCGCTTGTAAATACATGGGTCTGTCTCTCTCTTCGTCCTTCATAAGCGCTAGGGAAAAATGCATTTCTATAGAGGCTATCGTCTGCGCTTGTAAATACATGGGTCTGTCTCTCTCTTCGTCC
Source organism: Amblyomma americanum (assembly GCF_052857255.1). Taxonomy (NCBI): domain Eukaryota; kingdom Metazoa; phylum Arthropoda; class Arachnida; order Ixodida; family Ixodidae; genus Amblyomma; species Amblyomma americanum. Next base: position 194,166,457 of record NC_135500.1, on the reverse strand, counting down.
TTCATAAGCGCTAGGGAAAAATGCATTTCTATAGAGGCTATCGTCTGCGCTTGTAAATACACGGGTCTGTCTCTCTCTTCGTCCTTCATAAGCGCTAGGGAAAAATGCATTTCTATAGAGGCTATCGTCTGCGCTTGTATATACATGGGTCTGTCTCTCTCTTCGTCCTTCATAAGCGCTAGGGAAAAATGCATTTCTATAGAGGCTATCGTCTGCGCTTGTAAATACATGGGTCTGCCTCTCTCTTCGTCCTTCATAAGCGCTAGGGAAAAATGCATTTCTATAGAGGCTATCGTCTGCGCTTGTAAATACATGGGTCTGTCTCTCTCTTCGTCCTTCATAAGCGCTAGGGAAAAATGCATTTCTATAGAGGCTATCGTCTGCGCTTGTAAATACATGGGTCTGTCTCTCTCTTCGTCCTTCATAAGCGCTAGGGAAAAATGCATTTCTATAGAGGCTATCGTCTGCGCTTGTAAATACATGGGTCTGTCTCTCTCTTCGTCCTTCATAAGCGCTAGGGAAAAATGCATTTCTATAGAGGCTATCGTCTGCGCTTGTAAATACATGGGTCTGTCTCTCTCTTCGTCCTTCATAAGCGCTGGGAAAAATGCATTTCTATAGAGGCTATCGTCTGCGCTTGTAAATACATGGGTCTGTCTCTCTCTTCGTCCTTCATAAGCGCTAGGGAAAAATGCATTTCTATAGAGGCTATCGTCTGCGCTTGTAAATACATGGGTCTGCCTCTGTCTTCGTCCTTCATAAGCGCTAGGGAAAAATGCATTTCTATAGAGGCTATCGTCTGCGCTTGTAAATACATGGGTCTGTCTCTCTCTTCGTCCTTCATAAGCGCTAGGGAAAAATGCATTTCTATAGAGGCTATCGTCTGCGCTTGTAAATACATGGGTCTGTCTCTCTCTTCGTCCTTCATAAGCGCTAGGGGAAAATGCATTTCTATAGAGGCTATCGTCTGCGCTTGTAAATACATGGGTCTGTCTCTCTCTTCGTCCTTCATAAGCGCTAGGGAAAAATGCATTTCTATAGAGGCTATCGTCTGCGCTTGTAAATACATGGGTCTGTCTCTCTCTTCGTCCTTCATAAGCGCTAGGGAAAAATGCATTTCTATAGAGGCTATCGTCTGCGCTTGTAAATACATGGGTCTGTCTCTCTCTTCGTCCTTCATAAGCGCTAGGGAAAAATGCATTTCTATAGAGGCTATCGTCTGCGCTTGTAAATACATGGGTCTGTCTCTCTCTCTCTTCGTCCTTCATAAGCGCTAGGGAAAAATGCATTTCTATAGAGGCTATCGTCTGCGTTTGCAAATACATGGGTCTGTCGCTCTCTTCGTCCTTCATAAGCGCTAGGGAAAAATGCATTTCTATAGAGGCTATCGTCTGCGCTTGTAAATACATGGGTCTGTCTCTCTCTTCCACCTTCATAAGCGGTGGGAAAAATGCATTTCTATAGAGGCTATCGTCTGCGCTTGTAAATACATGGGTCTGTCTCTCTCTTCGTCCTTCATAAGCGCTAGGGAAAAATGCATTTCTATAGAGGCTATCGTCTGCGCTTGTAAATACATGGGTCTGTCTCTCTCTTCGTCCTTCATAAGCGCTAGGGAAAAATGCATTTCTATAGAGGCTATCGTCTGCGCTTGTAAATACATGGGTCTGTCTCTCTCTTCGTCCTTCATAAGCGCTAGGGAAAAATGCATTTCTATAGAGGCTATCGTCTGCGCTTGTAAATACATGGGTCTGTCTCTCTCTTCGTCCTTCATAAGCGCTAGGGAAAAATGCATTTCTATGGAGGCTATCGTCTGCGCTTGTAAATACATGGGTCTGTCTCTCTCTTCGTCCTTCATAAGCGCTAGGGAAAAATGCATTTCAATAGAAGCTATCGTCTGCGCTTGTAAATACATGGGTCTGTCTCTCTCTTCGTCCTTCATAAGCGCTAGGGGAAAATGCATTTCAATAGAAGCTATCGTCTGCGCTTGTAAATACATGGGTGCTCCTCTATTATCCGGGCTAGCCTAATTATGCCTGTACTGGTACGTGAGATGGCTTCCCGCTGGAGCTCAAGTATCAGAGCGCTAGCTTTATGAACGATGCTGGCCCGTACACGACGTTCGGCATCCACGCAGGTACACAGGATAAACTCAGGTGCTGAGGAGGTGCAGATTTGCATTTGCACAGGTGCACGTGTGTGGACGGACGGATGAACGGACAAAAATTTACATATATTGCAGAAGCGGACACCGCGATACCGGGCAGCGGGAGACTGGTCACTGGAGCGTCAAAATGTAACAGTATGCTGATGATGATCGTGATTTTTTATGGCGTAAGGGTATGTGGGACCAAAGAGCGCCACGGCACAAGTTATTTTTGTTCTTCTCAAGGTGGGGTCAAAGACCCGTTTCCCAAGCATTGCACGCTAAAGAAGCCGAATACAAGGCCAGGGGAAAGCTTGCACCCATTGTATGATCGCTGGGTACCCGGCGGCACAGGGGATCGAGCCCTGCACCTCCCGCATGCGAGGCGGGTGCCTAAACCACTAGGCCACCGCTGTGGTACTGTAACAGTAAATGCTGTAACAGTATACTATAGCTTTCATCCACTGAAAGAAGTAACGGTTACACGGGCATGAAAGGCAGCGACGTGTTGGGGAGATCATAGTGCTGGGTAGAAAAGATTTAGCGCAACAAGGAGGGGGGGAGATCGACATGAAACATTCTTAGGCGCCTGTAGGCGTCCCTTGTCTGTCTTTTCTGCTGTCGCCGTTGAGCTAAGGTTTTCACTGGTTATTTAAAACCAACCCCCCCACCAACATGTTTTAAATTATGCACAAAAATGTTTTGAAAACTCCTCTCAGCTATCTTACATTTTTTTACAGTTTATAAACCACTCCGAGTGCACAGCGGGCAGTTTGCAATGTGGCGGCATTTCCCCCAGCGTGCCTTCTTCACATTTAGGACATCAGCGACTTGTTAAATCTAAATATAAGTTCCCAATGTTCAACTTGCGCTGTAACGCTGGTGTCTCAACGCCAGTTGACCATGCGCCGAAAGTACAAATATGGCTGCCCCAAGGTCTACGTTGTTCCCCCCAAAAAATGAGTTTTAAGAACGGAAAGGGCGCAGCAACAACCTCACTTGTCGAGGGACACCTCAACCGCGTCGTGAGAGATGGGGTGGAGAAGGGAGTGAAAGAAACAAGAGAAGAAGATACGCCGCAGTGGAGGATTCCGGATACATTTCGGCCACATGGGGAAAACCACCCTTTAAAATTATCAATAGAAATCGCATGCATTTCGCCTCCAGCAGCTAATATTTGCGCTTTTGTGTTCGCCTTTTAGCTGCCGCATTTCATTTGACGCTGACGAAATGAGAACCCCTTACGAGAACTCATAATGAGTCATTTCATCAACGTCAGATGAACGAAACGCGGGTGCGACAACTAAAAGGCGAACACCAAGCATTAAGATGATAGTTGATGGAGAGGAAATACAAGCGTCTAACATTAACTTTTTCAAAGGGCGGTTTTCCTTCCTCCTAAATAAAAATCAGCCGCTCTAGTTTTCGACCTTTATTGGCTAAGACCTTTTTATTTTGCTGTTTCCTGAATATCTGTCGTGTTCACGCTTCATTTCACGCTGATAGCTCGTCGTCCACACCACCTTATGGCAATATTTTTTTTATCGTTACAAAGTGTTCCGATGTTCATGCCGCTGGCGCCTTTGGTAATCGTTACCACGCCTTCGTATACTGTACTTGAAAAAAGATGTAGCGCAAAAGAGACGAGCACGCGAGGGAGACACGACAAAGACGAGCGCTACTAACAACTGCCTTTTTTTTCCGTAACAGATATCGATATATAGGTGTACACATCGCATGCGCACATGACACTAGGGCGGCTCTGGGCTTCTTGACAGAAAAAAAGCAAAAGAAAAATGGAAACTTGATTGCTTATCTACAATCAGAGAAAGAACGAGTATCAAACTATCATCTGCGAAAAAAAGGAAGGGGGGGGGGGGGCAAACAGGCAATGAAGATGAACCTACAGAAAAATCGAAAGAAAAAAAAAGAAAAAAACAGGCACGCACGAAAGGGGCGGTGTTATTTTTACACCTTTCTTGGTAAGAATACCACCGCCTCTTTCGAGCGTGCCTGTTTTTTCTTTCGGTTTTTCTGTAGGTTCATCTTCATTGCCTGTTTCCCCTCCCCCCCCCCCCTTTTTTTTTCCGCAGATGATACATTTTGATACTCGTTCTTTCTGCGATTGTAGATATGTAATCAAATTTAATAAAAATAATTGTTTTTTTGGGGAAGGGAAATGGCGCAGTATCTGTCTCATATATCATTGGACACATGAACCGCGCCGTAAGGGAAGGGATAAAGGAGGGAGTGAAAGAAGAAAGGAAGAAGGAGGTGCCGTAGTGGAGGGCTCCGGAATAATTTCGACCACCTTGGGATCTTTTAACGTGCACTGATATCGCACAGCACACGGGCGCCTTAGCGTTTTGCCTCCATAAAAACGCAACCGCCGCGGTCGGGTTCGAACCCGGGAACTCCGGATCAGTAGCCGAGCGCCCTAACCACTGAGCCACCGCGGCGGGTATAATCCCCTTTCTTTTTTTCTGTCAAGAAGCCTAGAGCCGCCCTAGTGTCATGTGCGCATGCGATGTGTACACCTATATATTGATATCTGTTACGAAAAATAAAGCCAGTTGTTAGTAGTGTTGGTCTTTGTCGTGTCTCCCTCCCGTGCTCGTCTCTTTCGCGCTACATCTTTTTTCAAGTATGTGTCACCAACTCGCCCAGCAACAAGTTTTATTGAATCGAAAACCGCCGCACACGGTCAAGTACTTATTATTCAATTCAAATAGGGAGCAACGCCTCCTGAGAGCATATGACGATGTAGGTTTGCTGAAAGGAAAAACGGACGACTTGCTCCGCCTTTATAATCATCTCACGTCATTCCACTCCATACAACGGAAAATGATAAAATCAACAAGATTTAATAAAACGACATCACTGGAAACTATACTATTCTCTTGCCGTTAAGGGGAAACAATATTTGTCATTTTTTGACGCTGTGCAAAATTTCAAACGCGTCGCTTCATGAGGTTTTTGCAGTTTAACAACCCTAGCACTGGACAGATTGACCGAATGATTAAACGAATAAACTGTTTCCGCAGCCACCAGTATTCATATGCTGAAAATCTCTTAGCGGATCAAATTAGTAACTAACTTGCGGTAAGTTAAAAAAAAGGCGGTTCCTTATTTCCATTTCGATTGTATACACGGGAACACAGAAGAGTCCTGGGTTACGTAGACATACGGCGACAGAATCAAGACGCACTTGCAGCATCACTTTTATATCGCCATGACAGGTGTTTAGAGGGGCACGGGAACGAAATTAGTTCCGACAGAAGAAGAAAAATTCAACCAGCAGCGACGAATAAACGCTTTGCAAGAGGGCTCACACGTACGCCAGCCGAGCAGTAGAGCTGTCAGCCACATCAATGGATGCGGGCGGCCTCAATATAGCTGAGTGCGGGAGCTATCAATTGCGCTAACACCCCCGCGGCGACTCCTGCAGAGGCAGCAGATGACGAAGAGCTGATGCACAAAGAGGAGCAACCGCCGGAATCAATATACTCGTAGCTTCGAAAACGATGCCGCCTCCAGAAATGAGCGGACGAAGGCTTGCGATTCGCAGCTCGCACAGTGACTGAAGACTGCGGTTTTCTAGGGACTTACCGTGTGGGGACAGCGGGGGGAGATCGGGATCGGGGACGCAGGGGAGAGGCGGCATTCGGCCCTGGCGGGAGGAGTGGCGGCCGGCCGTCTCATCTCGGTGATGCCGGGAGGAAGGATGGAGCGCTGTCCGGAGAGACGGCGGAAAGACGGCAGCGCCGCCGCCATCGCAACCGGCGTCGGATGCGACGCGAGCGCCGCCGTCGCGCCCGCCCGGCTTCCGTCGACTTTTCCGGGATAGCAGACGACGGATGCGGTGTGCTTGCGCGGTGCCGCAAATGATTTTGCCTATTGCCCGTCCTTGTAAACATTCCGCAGCTGGATTTGCGTTTACGACCTGTTTCTCATGTTTGTGCACTTCGTGGGTCATTCCTAGTGGCATACAGTCAAAGGGCAACTTGAGATGTCTTGAAAGGAACGAATGTGTGAAATTTGCATGCGAAATCCTTTTGTGCTAGCACTTGGAATGGTGAAGCAATTGCTGAATAAAGCCGGAACGGCGTCCAGCCTTCTCCGCAGCGCACAGCACCAGGGGTGGGGGGGAGTGGTGGTGAAATGATGACGTCATGTACGGCGGCGCTATATTTCCAGCGAAGAAAAGTTTGCTTGAAGGAAGAAAATCAACGCCAGAAAAGATAAAGCCCACTAAGTGTTGTTTGGCGGCATCGGACTATGCACGGCAGGATGTGGGCAAAGGAAGCCGGAAATCTGGAGTCTCGGCGAGAATGACGTCCTCGCCGAGCTTCTCCGCAGTTCTCAGCCGCTGTGAGGAGAAGTCTGATTACCGTATCAGCTTATCCGATTTTCGTTTTTAGTAAAACCCTATTTTGTAGCTCATTCTGAATATGAAGATGTACGCCAGAGAGCAAAAGATGCATTTACTTCTGAGAACATGGCATCTAAAAATCTTCCCGCCACTTCGTGACGTCTATACCAAAAAAGACTCCGTGAGCAGTGTTTTCAAGTGAAGGGCCTGCAGCTAGCCTCAGCGATCGACATCTATTAGACTGTTTTGATGCACCGCAGTTCAAATGCAAAATAGGCGGGGGTGGCCACCCTTGTATATCATTTTCTGGCGTTGTCTAGTTTACAAGAGCTCTGCTTTCAGTGAAGTTAACGTATTTTTCTTTAGAATACCGTAATATATCGAAAAAGGCCAACTTATATTTCTCCTCAGTTGCTCGTTAATCAGCGATTCAGCCACCACTTTATCTGCTAGCGCAAAAGTACTTATCATGCTTTACCTAGAAACTTCATACATTCGAACCTTTGAACATTGTCGAATTCTCAACAAAAACATTTCAGCTGCGCCAAGCGCAATGAAAGCGCTACCATTTTTCTGCAAGACCACGTAAGCAGTTCTGAGTGTAAGCTATGCGTTAATTTTTCGACAGTAGTAGTATGGGCCCACGGGCACAATATGGCTTTTTCAGCGATTGTGAAAATCCTCCTTCCTCCCTCACACCCACGTATAAACAGGCTATCGGCCGGTATAGCACTAGGTGTTGGCCACTTGGCCGCGTGCGTGATAGACCCAATATACTGCAGTGTGCAGCAAGAATCCCAATGTAGCCAAAGTAAACAAGCAGAACTTTTGAAAAGGTACAATCATGTACGTTTGCTGCCTCATAGATACCGTTTGGTGTGGCCACATGAAAATAACAGTTATAAGTATCATGAAGAGAATATCTGCTGCCATTTAGATCCATTACGAGATTGCCTTCCATGTGAAGACATCCAGGAATGCCTCTTCTCGATTACTTGAAACGTGATGGACCCGCCGCGGCTGCTCAGTGGTTACTGCCCTCAGACACCGAGCCTGTGTTTCCGGGTTCGAACCCGCCGCGGCGGCCATGTTTCGATGGAGGCGAAACGCAAAAGACGCCCGTGTTCTGTGCGATGTCAGTGCACGTTAAAGATCCCCAGCTGGTCGAAATTACTCCGGAGCTCTCCACTACGGCACCTCTTTCTTCCTTTCTTCTTTCACACCACCTTCCTCCCATCCCTCACGGCGTGGTTGAGGTATCCCCCTAGAAGTCACAGTTACTGCGCCATTTCCTTTCTTCAAAAAACCACAATATTTTTTATTGCACTAAAGGTGGACGCTGCTTTCAAATAACAAAAGAAATGACTAAAAATTCGTATTTCCGACTCATTTTCTATGCTGTCACGAAGTGTCTTCGCAGAAATGTATTCAGAAGCACCCCCCAAAAAACCGCTTCATTAACTGTGAAAGAGTAGAAAAATCGGCGTTTTTAGTACCGTGGCGCATCGACCGATTGGCGTTCTCGTGGGAAAGCTTGTTTTCTCGCCTTCACATCAGGTGCACCAGATTGACTCCACGTCCAGGAGCCATGATACAAGAAGCAAATGTTTCAAGGTCTCGCCAAGTTACTGCCGCTATCAGCATTTGTCTCCCGGCTGATGCTACGGGAAAACCTATGAGATGGCCTCTGCTCTTGCGATCGGTTGGCTACGCTTACTCGATCTGGGATTATATTGTTTTGACAGCGCAATAAAATAGATGAGTTATTGGTTTTGGGTTCGCACTTCTGCGACGATAGCTGGGGATCTTTTAGAAAGAAGTACAAAACAGCGCGTTGTTACGGCAGCCGGAAACGAAAGTCGCCTACGGCCAAGGATGGTAAGAAGACTTCTCTGCGTACCGGTGCGAATGAATTTATGGCGGAGGCCGTCATGGGTGCGCATCCGAGTTCTTTACAGGCTCCGCTGACTACGCGTGCGCGGAAAGCGGCTTGTTCTTCGCGCGCTGTTGCTAGCATGCCACATCCAATTACTCAAGTAAAACTCTTGTTTCAACTAGTTAGTTCATGATGAAAGTAATTTTAAGACAGCGCGACCAACGGGAGCACAGAAGAGACACACATGCGCTGGTCATGTTGTTTGAGTGCCTTCTGAATCCCCGTTGGTCGCGCCGTCTTCAGATTACTTTCACCACAAACCAACTCGCCCAAACAATAGTTTCACTTGAGTCACTGGCTGTTGCGTGCTAGAGGCTGCACATCTATATACCGATCAAGCCAGCTTCAAGCCGTCTTCTCATTACTTACATTCACATTACTTATATTACAAAAGGCTATATATACAAGAAAAACCTGTTTACAGGGCTAGAATACATGTTGACAAAGTCGCGAATATCCTTCGCGCTCTTGCCCAGTCGAGCACCGCACACACACTGCTTCTCCTCGTCCCTCTTCAGTCCCACACTGCTGCTTTCCTCATTTCTCACGGCGCCTTTGACAGCCGCGCGCTTCAAAGCGCCGAAAACACACAAATGTACACGAAAGGAACAAAGAAAGACGCACAGAGGCGAGCACACTTGGTGGGGCTCTTTCCAAGAAACGCCGCACGGTTCTTGAGTCCAGGCTTCGGCTGTCGAACCAGATGGGACACCTGGCTGTGGGGTCGAAAAGCGCGCCGCCCGACTTGCGAACAAAAGGGGCACCAGTCACTGCGGTCGTAAAACGGAGGCGAGGGCCTCTCACGACACGAAAAGGACGCTCGCTAAAAAAGGGACGACATTCACGGAAACAAAGATGTAAACGTTCGTAAAGGGCGCTCGCTCACACAACCAACTCAAGAGGACGTCATGCTCAGAAAGCGTCCGCCAAGAAACACTGCATTCAAAAGGACGCCAAGAACTATAGAGCCGTGGTGCCGTCAGAAGTAAATGTAGCGGTGAACATTTTATGCTTTTTTTTCTCAATATTCGTTTTCTCGCTTGTTGCGTTTACTTCGACTGCGCTTGTTTAGTTGCACTCAATACCGCAACTCAAAACATAATTTTTTTTCTGGACTTCAAATTTCTTGTACGAAATTTTTGATCTCGGTCTAGGCATGTCTACCGACTCTGCATCGCAAATATTCAAAACTGAAAATTCGTGTTCTGCGAAAATTGCAAGCATGTCTTGAATGCCTGTAGAAACACAATGAGTGGTGAACCAACCTTCTGCCACATTTTTTTTTTAACGCTGGAGGCTTTTCACAAGATTCAGGGGGAAAATAAACGGTGGAAAACAACGTTCTAGATATATAAACTTGTGTGAAAGTAGTAATATTCGTAATAGGTTCAAAAATTTCATGTCAACAAATCAAGAAATAGAACTTTCCGCAGAGGCACCAATGGCTGCTTACGTGAGGGTATGCGAAAGCGTTGATAGTTCACTGTTCGTTGCACGAGCACACACAAGACTGGCCGCAACGAAATCGAGACGAAATGGCGCGCTCCACTGCCTGCACCGTTTCAGGTGGTGCAATGTATGACTGACACCAGCCACCCACACACACGAGCCTATGACAGGACCCGGAACGCTGTACGACAAACGGTTGCATCACAATTTTGGTACGAAAGTCTGGGAATGCATATAATTGAAGGTGCATATGTCGTCGGTTCGAATCCCTATCGCAAGCTAGCCTCCGACTGTGCATCATGCGGCCGCTTTATGACGTCACTATTTTTCCTGTCATCGCTGGGATTTTCTTCGCCAACTGCGAGTACACACGTGTGCGCGCACGCCCCCGGCTTTTCTCGTAATGGAACTATAGTAATGCTTTCGCATTAAAAAGTTTCAGAAAGCCAAGTCGCCTCTTACCGTTTCCTGGTGACAGCTGCCCGCTTGAAACCCCAACTTGCACTAACTTAAAACCCCGCCGCGGTGGCTCAGTGGTTAGGGCGCTCGACTACTGATCCGGAGTTCCCGGGTTCGAACCCGACCGCGGCGGCTGCGTTTTCATGGAGGAAAAACGCTAACGCGCCCGTGTACTGTGCGATGTCAGTGCACGTTAAAGATCCCCAGGTGGTCGAAATTATTCCGGAGCCCTCCACTACGGCACCTCATTCTTCCTTTCTTCTTTCACTCCCTCCTTATCCCTTCCCTTACGGCGCGGTTCAGGTGTCCAACGTTATGAGACAGATACTGCGCCATTTCCTTTCCCCAAAAACCAATTATTATTAATTATTATTAACTTAAAACCCGAACTAACACTCGCCGCGGTGGTTCAGTGGTTAGGGCGCGCTCGGCCAATAATAATTAGTTTTTTGGGGAAAGGAAATGGCGCAGTATCTGTCTCATATATCGTTGGACACCTGAACCGCGCCGTAAGGGAAGGGATAAATGAGGGAGTGAAATAAGAAAGGAAGAACGAGGTGCCGTAGTGGAGGGCTCCGGAATAATTTCGACCATCTGGGGATCTTTAACGTGCACTGACATCGCACAGCACACGGGCGTCTTAGCGTTTTTCCTCCATAAAAACGCGGCCGCCGCGGTCGGGTTCGAACCCGGGAACTCCGGATCAGTAGTCGAGCGCCCTAACCACTGAGCCACCGCGGCGGGTGTGTGTATGTTGGCCATTTTGGATTTTTTATCTCATCATGCCCAGTTTTGTACGTATAAATTGACTTCTTACTTCAAAAGATGATCCCGCCGCGGTGGCTCAGCGGTTAGGGCGCTCGACTACTGATCCGGAATTCCCGAGTTCGAACCCGACCGCGGCGGCTGCGTTTTTATGGAGGAAAAACGCCAAGGCGCCCGTGCGCTGTGCGATGTCAGTGCACGCTAAAGATCCCCAGGTGATCGAAATTATTCCGGAGCCCTCCACTACGGCACCTCTCTCTTCCTTCACTCCCTCCTTTACCCTTCCCTTACGGCGCGGTTCAGGTGTCCAACGATATATGAGACAGATACTGCGCCATTTCCTTTCCCCCAAAAAACCAATTATTTACTTCAAAAGATGATCGGCAACTGCCAGCACACTCGCCACGGTGGCTCAGCGGTTAGGGCGCTCGGCTGCTGATCCGGAGTTCCCGGATTCGGACCCGACCGCGGCGGCTGCGTTTCGAGTGGGGCGAAACGCTAAGGCGCCCGTGTGCTGTGCGATGTCAGTGCACGTTAAAGAACCCCAGGTGGTAGAAATTATTCCGGAACCCTCCACTACGGCACCTTTCTTCACTCCCTCCTTTATCCCTTCCCTTACGGTGCGGTTCAGGTGTCCAACGATATATGAGACAGATACTGCGCCATTTCCTCCCCCCCCCACAAAAAAAACCCCAATTATTATTGCACTTTTGACATAGATGTCAGCGAACGTTACAGATCCCCAGGTGGTCGGAATTATTCCGGAGCCCTCCACCACTACGTCACCTCTTCCTTTCTTCTCTCAGTTCCTCCTTTTCTCCTCCCCTTGCGGCGCGGTTCAGGTGTCTGCCGATATGCGAGACAGATACTGCGCCATCTCCTTTCCCCAAAAACCAATTTTCAATTTATTTTTCACACACGCAAAACTGATTCCTGGTCAATTCCAAGATTCCGAAATAACTACAAATTAGAGTCATTACAGCACAACTTTCCTTCTAAGATTAATTAATATGGTACACTTCCTTTTACACTTAAAGGTGCCCTAAAGAGTATTCTCAGCTCGTCTTTTGCCGCGGGTAATCGATCTGCACACCCCAAGCATTCTTAAAAACTTCGAATTATTGTCCTGTGCGTCCGATTTCCCTATTAAATCGAACTAGACGTTTTATTATTTAACTTACCTCCAAAAGTAGGAGGAGTAATTAACCAACGCGCGGACTGCCTTTTCGCCAGTCGCGTGACGGCTTCACTGTCGCTTTTATATTCTTTTTGGGTTTCCATGAATAAATAGTTTCAGTCGCAGACAACACAGCCGCAAATTAGGCCCACGGAAACAAAAATACGCGTGGACTCTGCTTTCGCAGATCACTCCGCGTATCACTATCACCCCGCCGATGGCAGAGCGGCAAGCCGCCACGCGACTGTCTGAAAGGCACTCCACGCGTTGGTTGACTCCTCCTACTTTAGGAGATGAGTTAAAAAAAGGGGGCGGAAGCGGGGACGTTTAATTCGATTTAATAAGAAAATCGGCCGCACAGGACTATAATTCGAAGTTTCTAAGATTGCTCGGAGCGTGTAGATCGAGCTCCCGCGGTAAAAAGACGAGCTCAGGATCCTCTTTACGGTGCACCTTTAAGGTATTAAACCTGCATTTTTTTAAGACTGCAATAAAATATTTAGGTGTCTGGTAGTCCTGCAATGCCTGCCATACCCAACAATTCTGGACAAAAGCATTCTTCAACAGGAAAAAGGTTATGCACGCATATTTTTTTCATATATTGTAATATATTTTATATTTCACTATAACAATCAATGTACCCGCAGATCTCTCCTCGACAGGCTTGCATGTTTTGCTATTAACGTTTTTGTAATTGTAAAAACTGCTCCCATTGCATGGTTTTCGATAGCGGTCTTAACTACTCGATGCAAGCGATGGAAAGCCTTAAAAGAAAGATTCTGCGACGCATAGGAAAAGTGGACCACTACTTTCGTAATTTCCAAACAGTACCTTACAATACTAAAAAAAATGGAGAGGACAGTTAAATTCCGCCTTAACGGTATACGACGCGATAGCGTAATGAGTTAATTCCCTCACATGCAGGTGATTTTCTGTCTTTACGGTCAAAGATCCCTGAGGGTCCTCATGCCCCGCCTGGCGCAGTGGTGCAGCGATTAAGCGATGCGCCACTGCCCGTGGGATGGCAGGTGCTCTCAGCGGTGGGCCTTGTGCGACCCAGGTTGCCCTTCCCGAGCGGCCAACCATTAACTGCCACCTGCCAAGGTGAGCAGTTTGCACACAATCCGCTGGGCAGGTTGGGATGACGCCGCAAGGCTAGGCGGCCCATCTGCCTCCTATGTCGCCTTCCGGGGACCCAAGCCATGCCCGTGATATTCCGCTCACAGCGCTGAAGCCGATAATGAATAATAATAATAATAATTGGTTTTTGGTGGAAAGGAAATGGCGCAGTATCTGTCTCATATATCGTTGGACACCTGAACCGCGCCGTAAGGGAAGGGATAAAGGAGGGAGTGAAAGAAGAGAGGAACAAATAGGTCCGTAGTGGAGGGCTCCGGAATAATTTCGACCACCTGGGGATCTTTAACGTGCACTGACATCGCACAGCACACGGGCGCCTTAGCGTTTTTCCTCCATAAAAACGCAGCCGCCGCGGTCGGGTTCGAACCCGGGAACTCCGGATCAGTAGTCGAGCGCCCTAACCACTGAGCCACCGCGGCGGGGCCCGATAATGCGGACAGCGGATTTTCTGGTGAACGGGGCTTTTAACACTATTGCGTCAAAACACCGGCCAAGAGCGAAACAAGTAAACAAGAAGGCCGGCCAACGGAGATAGAATACAAGGGGAGAATATGAAGGGATCGATGCTGCTAAGAAATGAGAAAGATACGAACCCCAAGCAGCAATGACGCCCGCCGCTGGCTATCGGAGCCGCGAAGGAAGGAAGGAAGGCCTCAGACGTTGCCGGCACACACCCACTACGGTGGAGTGGCCAAGACACAGGCGGTAATAGCCGCGAAGACCGTCGGCCACAAGAGCAGGTATAATCGATTCTCTTTCTCTTTCCATCGAGCGGCTGCATGCTTGGAAGCGAAGTGCATGCTCGGACAGAGGGAGCCCAGCCAAGATTACCTCTGCGAACAGCTGGAGAAACAAGATAACAAAGCAAAAAACCAGCGCGCGCGGATGGTACAGCAGCTGCAGCGACGCAGTGCTACCATCCAAGCGCCGATTGGTCAATGGCTTGTGCGACGTCATGAAACCACATGACATGGCAGAGTTGGCAGGTGGTTAGCCACAAAAAACAAAAAAACACGGTGTGGTGTCATAAAATTCGTTGAACGAACGAGACAGTGATGACGTCACAAGATCACACGACATGGTCGAGCGCTGATTAGTTAATGCAATACAACAGCGCAAGGAAACGAGGAGAACACACAATAGACGCCCGTCATGTCTACTGTGTTCCTCCTTAATTGTTTTTTTTTTGGGGGGGAAAGGAAATGGCGCAGTATCTGTCTCATATATCGTTGGACACCTGAACCGCGCCGTAAGGAAAGGAATAAATGAGGGAGTGAAAGAAGAAAGGAAGAACGAGGTGCCGTAGTGGAGGGCTCCGGAATAATTTCGACCACCTAGGGATCTTTAACGTGCACTGACATCGCACAGCACACGGGCGCCTTAGCGTTTTTTCTCCATAAAAACGCGGCCGCCGCGGTCGGGTTCGAACCCGGGAACTCCGGATCAGTAGTCGAGCGCCCTAACCACTGAGCCACCCCGTTCGTCCTTGTTTTCTTGCGCCCTTGTATTCCATTATAGCTATGTCTGTTTACCAACTAGCTCAAACCAAAGTTTTGCTGATTGGTCGACAGGGTGTGCGACGTCGCGAGACCACGTGACATGGTGCGCGGTGGCGGGCTTGCGGCAGTTGGAAGCTGCGCTTGTTTGGGTGCATACGTGTCTGCTAGAATGGAGCCAGAATCAACGCCGCGTGGGTACTGGAAAATCCCTGCAAGCGTAGAGAGCGACCCCGGAGATATGTGGCTGAAGATGGGGTATCGGCGGCTGCACAGACAGGCGTGTGCAGCGAGGAGCAGTGACGAAGGAGGAGAAACAGGTCAAGCGGACTTCAGAGTTTAATGCTAACGCATTCTTAACACATAACGCAATTAAGTGTCGCCTCAATTTTATTTACAAGACACGAGGCCAAACGAACGAGTGCTATGCGGCGTTTTCAGTGTTAAGAAGCGGACCGTGAAAAAATCCATTCGAGCGAGGTGCGTTATATGCGTTTTCGCGTATCGTATGCGTGAGGAAGAACTCCAAGTGTCGTATGCCGGCGGCATGGCTCGATGCGCGCCTCCGGCGGTCATCACCCTACCCTGAAAAGGCCGGAACATGAGCAAATACAGTCGAGTTCACTTTTAACGAACCTGACGATCACGCGCATGTTCGGTGTAAGTGGACTGCCCAAATTACAGCTGCAAATACTATTTCCGGCAAAAGAGACGTTTATTCTTGAAAAACTGCGTCGTGCGCGTCTACTTCTTAAAAGCAAAAACTACCGTGGCGCTTTCCACGCCAGTTGAAAATTGTTTTTTGGGGAAAGGAAATGGCGCAGTATGGCTCGCATATCGGCGGACACCTGAACCGCGCCGTAAGAGAACGGATAAAGGAAGGAGTGAAAGAAGAAAGAGGTGCCGTAGTTGAGGGCTCCGGAATAATTTCGACAACTTGGGGATATTTAACGTGCGCTGACATCGCACAGCACACGGGCGCCTGTGGAACGCAAAATGCGCCCGTGTGCTGTGCGACGTCAGTGCATTAACCATCCCCAGGTGATAATAATTGGTTTATAGGGAAAGGAAATGGCGAAGTATCTGTCTCATATATCGTTGGACACCTGAACCGCGCCGTACGGGAAGGGATAAAGTAGGGAAACAAGAGGTGCCGTAGTGGAGGGCTCCGGAATAATTCCGACCACCCGGGAATCTTTAATGTGCACTGACATCGCACAGCACACGGGCGCCTTAGCGTTTTTCCTCCATGAAAACTCAGCCGCCGCGGTCGGGTTCGAACCCGGCAACTCCGGATCAATAGTCGAGCGCCCTAACCACAGAGCCACCCCAGGTGGTTGAAATTATTCCGGAGCCCTCCACTACGGCACCTTCATTCCTTTCACTACCTTTTATCTCTTCCCTTCCGGCGCTGTTCCAGTGTCCATCTGAGACAGTTACTGCGCCTTTTCCTTTCCCCAAGAACCAATTTTCAATTCATTTTTCCGTTTCTTATACCATGCGCAGTAGCTTCGCTGTCGACGCTGTCCCTGCCTCGGGCAGACCGCGCTTCCAGTTCCCATGCTTTGCCCAGCTGGCCCACACGAGCGGCCAATAATTGGCTTTTAGGTCTTTAATTGGTGCGCGCTTGGCCAGCGGTTACCTACAGTTACCTACAGGTGTCGAGGGTGCTGACGCTCTTCGGTCTCCCCGCTTGCTGGAAGCGTGAGTTATTCAACTACGGGGGTGAGTTTTCGGCGCCTGCTCGTTCGCTATAATCGAGTGCTGCGGCCACAATTGTTCGTTGTATCCGAGAAGTGGCATTGATCTAATGCATATTTTGATGGTAGTGTCGCACACGTTCGTAATAAGCGAGAGTTCGTTATATTTGCGGCCGTTATGAGTGGGCTCGACTGTATATCCAGTCCTGCCACCCGGCTTGCCTCTTAACGCTCGCGGCAAGTGCGTCCGTGCCTAGGCAGTCGCGGTGGGCGCGCATCGAGTCATAGTGGTGATAAACCACTTCGTAAAATCATGTGGTAAACCAGGGCAGAAATATGTCACGCACACTGGAGTAATGCTCGAGATAGCATTTGGAGACGTGTTGGGATGGCGCACATTTTTCGTTAATTCTTACTTTGTTCTCGCTCAAAGCTCATTTCTCAGCTGTCAAGTACAAAGATTATACCATAAATAAATGCACTTGAGGGCAGTGCATTACAAGAATCACACAGTGCCAAGTACATGCATGGCTGCGCGCTCAGAGTACCGCGTTTCATACGTTTACGACCGTAAAGCAGCCGGCCTCCACGAAGCGGGAGGCCTGCAGCACGATTTTGTGAAGCGAAATATGCTAATATTGGAAGCTAATTAAGCGATAGTTAATGATTCAAGTGACTATTACGAAAATTCACTAATCCGGCCGGGCGATGGCAGAGAGCCTCGGTGACAACCTCAGTCATTTTATCTACTGTATCCACCTTTAACTGATGGCATGCATACCGGGTGTTTCACCCAAGACGGCCTGCAATTTTTAAAAATAGGCTTTTTTTTTTTGACACAGCATTGTCAGAACCATCCCTCCGTTGCGGAGCTCGGAGCGTAAGTAATATTCATATCAGCATTTAGAATTTCTAGAATGCTGTTACCCTCGGCACTGTAGACCAACAAATTTTGCCTACATTACGCCAAAATACGTGCACTTTCGAGAAACTTGCAGGCAAAGCAACCTCTCCTGTGCACGTAACTGGTCGAAACAACCATCATTTTTGGCTACAGCGCCGAGGGTAACCAGGTTTTTAAAATTCTATGCACTCTGATGTGCCACATCGCTGACAATGCTAAGCTGAAAAAAGCTTTCTTCTAACTCAATAATCCTATTTTTAAAAATTATGGAACGTCTTGGGTGAAACACCCGGTATACACCAAAAAACGCAAACCTCACTTACAAAGGATATTTGAACATTCATAGCACAGCAAACACACAGGGTCCTCGTGTGTTTGTTGCGCTCTGAATGTTCACGTTGACCACCTACTCACTCGAACCTTCACAACATTAAGGGGATATTTCATTAATGAATATGTTCTGTACATAAACCTCTTCTCCGGGCATGACATGCTGCCTAGGATAAGCCATCGTTGACGGAATCACTGTGTCCTCTCCAGCAACAAATCAGTGTTCGGCTATCTGGAAGAGAAGGCAGCTCACTCTGGGTCATTACCATACAGTTCTGACTCCAGCACATTACAACAGGCGGCAGCACAAGTAAATGAAGAAAGGCCAAACCACAACAAATACTGCAGCTGTGCGCTGCCGTGACAATCATTATCGAAGGGGTGCTCCCTCTGCTTTCCCCTTTATCTGACGCTCATTTTGGCAGCATTGAAATCGGGCATGCTGTCACAAAATTTTCGGGCACCTCCACATGCAAGATGGCAGCCTGGGTAGACAGTGCCAAGGATGGTCGCCGACATTTGGGAGGCACAACTCTTCACGTGGCTGAAAGATTTGATATAAGGTTAATCTTCACGACGATGCACGCGGTGTACGTGGTGAAGGCGCAGTGGGGCATCGTTAACATATTTGTATTGGCCTTACTCGAGAATCACAGCTTGTGGAAAAAGCAAAGTGTGAAACCTCTGCACAGAAATGGTGGCAGCAAATGCTGCAGTTAGTGAAGCCTAGGAGGCAGCTAGAGTGCAGAAATTTATGCAGTAGCAACATCGACAGTTTTTTCTTCCTGCTCTCTTTGTAGCTGGGCTTGTGCCAGCCTATGACAGTGTATTCGCGTACTGGTCGACGCAAAGTTTGGAGAGCGTGATTTTGAAAAAACAAGTCTCTGTATAGGTGAGTAAATATAGCACAAATTTAGTTTTTGAGCTGCTGCGGTGGCTCAATGGTTAAGGTGCTCGGCTGCCGACCCGAAAAACGCGGGTTCGATCCTGGCTGCGGCGGTCGCATTTCGATGCAGATGAAACGCGAGAAGCTCATGTACTGTGCAGTGCATGTTAAAGAACCCAAGGTGGTTGAAATTTCCGGAGAGACCTCCACTACGGTGTCCCTGATAGCCCGAGTCGCTTATTGGACCCCCTGAAACCAAACCACACCAAACCATATTTAGTTTTTGAGCGAAATTTGCACTAAAATGTAAATGCAACTTACACAACTGCACATTGTACCAGCAGCCAGGCTTCCTATAGCAAGTTGGAAAAGGTGCAGATGGTGGTCTGCACTTTTATTGCATATGAAAGCATCAACACCTCTTCGAGTGCTTGAGCGAATCGATGTGCATTCTGAGAGATCGAAGTCTGAATATAGTCTATGTGCATTGCTACCTATATTCCTGAAGTGCAACCTGTTCTGGTTCATGTGTTTAACCAAGGGACCTCAGGTGTTTACCTAAAGAGGCATCTGCAAGCAAGCAATTAAATACACAGATCACATGTAAAGACCATGTTGGGACTGCAGGTTTCTATCTGAACTGACGTGATAAATGCGACATAATAACAATACACCTCAAAAGTTAATTGCACTCTCCTAGTGTAACATTAACGCCATCAAGAACACTACAGTAAAATATGAACAAGTGACGTCTTTTATTGACCATGCACCATATGGGCAAAAATACATTACTTTAATGGGAGAAGAAACTTGCACAAAAATAATAGCTAAACATTAAGGTATCAGTGACTCATCACTGTTAACATTGAGTTCCTTTTGACCTATGCGTGTTCCAGGTTCCTGCAAGAGAAGAGAGAGAAAAAAGAAGGAATATAATACGAGGCCACACAATGAATTCTGCAATATAATACAGCAGTATCTCCGAGGACTGCTTCAAGAAATGATGATGCTAATGTTTAACAATGGTAACCCCACAAGCCATTTAATGATATGAGCGAAGGAACAGGATGTAAGGTTCAGCTTGGTGATAGCAGCACCCTATTCCAGCTCCAGTCATTCGGTTTTCAAAGAAACAAGTCTGACAAGCCTGCAGTGAAATATCACTTTCAATATAAGGTACCAACAGAATGCTGCAACAGGTGCTCCTAGAATGCATAAGAATCTATAGCACAGATGATTTTCACAACACTGAAGTGATTATAAAATAATTTTTTTCAGCTCTGGCATAAGTAGGACTGCTATGAGAACCCCAATATTCAATAAATATGCTGTTTTGATGTGTCTTTGTTATCTACATTTCTGACAACGTGCCCATGAATGCGTCCTTCCTTCCTAGATAGAACAAAGCAAGCCAATAATGGTATTTAATTTTACCTGGTGTAACAAAACAGTATCCTAATGTAATGAAGGATGGTGAAGGACTAAAAGATAGGTGCAAAAAAAGAGGGTGGGTTTACTGCCCTTTGAAAAAACATTGTGAGCAAAAAAAGACAGCAACAAACAAAACATGAGCATAAATTGCTGATATATAGTAAATGGTTTTAAAAAATTTGAGCTGCAGGACCTCTCCTGATGTAGAAACAGTATAAGTGTTCCCTATGGAAGAAAATTTTTACAGTGCGCAATATGGGTGACTAGAAGATAAGTCTTAGTCCAAAGTCTTTGATCCTCATTGGCTGTTGTGAGCAGCACAGTGGAGCACTTGCAGCACCACTGAAGACCAAAGGGCCTTGAAAGGCTAGGACAAGGGTTCTTCTCACCTCAAATAAATACACAGCTTGATGGCTAAAAGCAAACCCTAGGGCCTGAAGACTTTTGACGGCGAGTGTACAGGTTCGGCCAAAGTATTACGGAGCATGCTTCGGCGTTTGAAAATTTCTCACGCGTTCCGTGCAGAACATCTGATAGTTTCTTGGAACTCATACAGGAGTGCATCTTCGTCTTGTGCTTATACGTGTATATAGCACTTTCTAATTTTTGCTAAGTAAGACGTGACAAGAGTTTGGCTGCTGAAGCGTGCTCCGTAATATTATGGCTGGGACTGTACACATGTGGAATCAATGGGCTCCTGCAGCAGCTTGATGGCACAACAGTCCCTTGCTGCAGCTTACTGGCTTTTCTTTGAAAAGGTAGGCTCAAATAAAAATTAGGACCCTTGAAATAACACTTCGGATGCTCTAAGGCAATCATTATGGGGACTACTTTGGGTCCACTTTAAGGTCTGCTTTTTCAATGGGGTTCATGACCATTGCGCGCCTACAACCTGATGGTGTGGCTGGCACAGCGGTACACTCCAACCCTTCGCCTGATATGTGCTTAGTGGCGAGGACAATAAGGTTATGAGGGAATGAAAGGCATGGCAACTTTTGAACAAAGGACAAATTTCGCACTTGAGCTCAGCTGCACTCAGCATTGCTAGGACGAGGCAGTTATAACTGCAGTGCGATGACCCCTGTCTCCCCCTTCTCAATATTTCGTGGATTGACTGATAGAAGTGCTGCAGCTTCTCCTCACTGCTGCGTCAGGACTTGTTCAGTCTCCCTTTTCTCACTGTTCATCCTTGCTCAGTGGTTTGCAGTATGACCACTAAGGGTGCTGTGGCTTAGTGTGGGTGTGTCTGATGCAAAAGTCTGAAGGTGTAGGCCACGCAGCCAACTACCACTGTATTACATTTACCAGCATAAGTTGGCCTAAATATCAGTGAGTTTTCTTTATTTCTACAACTTAAAATGAAAAAGAAAGTGCCTCTTTTTGGAAAATGAGGTTTTATACTCTAATGACACACACTACACCACAGCATACTATACTACTACAACAGAGACCTGCTGTAGTAAACTCAGATAGTAAAAACTAGGGCACAGTAAAGTGAAGCTGTAGTCCAATTTCACAGATAACTGCATATATTTTTTCAGTTATAGTAGACATACTTTTCAGAGAAGCGGCTAGAGTAAAGAGCGTCTGGTCGTGGCGATGTACTTCCTACGGAATGATGACATCGCGCCACGTGCAAAGTCTAGGATCGCGAGGCCAACATTCGGAGGCAAACGGATAACGAAAACGGTAAAACGGCGCTCTTTGAGTAGGCTTCACCACCCACGCGAGAGTTGCGAGGGGAAGCCAACTTTTAGAAGGTCTTGAGGCCTTGAGGCAAAGCGCGGCGCGCACGGAAAAAAAGAAGTAAAGCTGGTTATGAACATAGAAAAATGGCGGCGCGGGTGGCTGAGAAAGGGAAGACAGTAAATGTGCAGTAAGGAGTAGCGAAGGAAAGAAACGGGCGAACATTAGCAGCACGGCAGCGCGAAGCACGGGGAAGGTTGCTGCGTTTGACTGTGCCGCGCGTTTCGTAAATATTGCGTCTTAAATGACGCTGAGGCTGCGGAAGACGAGGCTGTGTTCACGCAAAACTTTGGTTTTCAGACGGAATCAAACTCGCATTATATTTGCAGTCGCATTGTATTCGTGCAAACACAGTTCTTCCAAGGGACAAACAAAATCGAAAATATACTAATGTAAATGTGATAATTGAAAATAAACATCACATAACGGGATGATAAGAGCAGGATGGAAGGTATAGCTGAGTGTTTCTTTTATAAACTCACACTCTGTGTTTAGTAAGTAGCCAATTAATTACCAGAGAGCATCCTTAGATGCATGCAATCACCAACAACTGATACAATAAAGACCCTGATATAGTAAAGATTTTTGCCGGTCTGAGTCATTTTACTCTAGAGGGGTCCTACTGTACCGGCACAATTACTTTTTAATGAGATCTTATAAACGCCCCCTAAGACTAACAAGAAATTTGCATCGATGGCGGCTGATAAAGAAAAAAAACGATCACATTACCTGACTAACTAGCTGGCTGGGGGCTGAGAGCTATCATGCTGGCGTGGAGGGCTCTCTTCAGATTCGGTCCTTGGCACTGGTTCTTCATGGGGAACCTCTGGCACATCCTGCTGTGGTGAGATTAATCGGAAGGAACAGAAATGCATGTATAAAGTAAAAGCCATGTCCACTAAGGAAAACCAGTCGTACTGAATGCTAACCTATGGAAGGATCAGATACATCCTGCCTGAGGTGACAATGCAGCTGCAACTAATCAACAATATTGTCATGTGCCAAGGCAGTATGAGGCACGGTATAATCAGATGGCTTGATCATCCTCCAACGCTTTTCAATTTGTGTTCAGGCAATAGCAGGCAGACGACCACTGAGAAGCACCTGATATGCGTTTGCTTTGCCATCAAATGGAAATTCTTATTCTAATAACCAGCACATTGCATAATACAAGCTGGCACACCGTTTACAACTCTGCAATAATGTTTTCCGCTAACGAGGCACAGAATCAACTCACTGGTGCTGCCTGCCTAGGAGCAGCATCATCTGAAGGCTGCTCTGCTGCACCACCTTCAGCTCCACCAGCTGCCTGCAAGCAAACAAGTGCAAAAGAAGGTTTGAGCATTTGTGCCAAGGCACAAAACAAGAATGTACTAACAAAAAAAAATTGAAGGGGACATCAATTGGATTGATGCATAGGAAATAGAAGAGCATTCCTCTCTACCTTCTTTTTCTTTGTGCTGTCGGTCCGTAGCCTGCAGCATGAACTGCACCACTGCGACCACTACCGCTACTTTTGTAAGTTCACCAACCAATAGAAGTGTCGTTATCAAACTGCTAGCGCCGGTATTTGCTGAGACCTGGTGTTTTATTATATCTGGTGTTTCATTATAGCCGGTGGCAGGTAGAGGCTGCATACAGATAACGACGTCGATGCCGGCGCCAGACAGTTTTCACTGCCATGGCCCTCCTAATGCTCTAAATTAAAAACTGCTTGTTTGCACCTTATGTCAGAACAACCATACAGCCAAGTCCAGTTTATGAGCTCAATTCAAAGAACTGAACAAAAGTGACAGTTATCCCTGCCACCGTGCACACAAGCAGCTTTCGGCTCCTTGTCGGCTGCTTGTGTGGATGGTGGCAGGGATACCGGCATGACAATGTAACAACAAGCTTTGTTTCTACATCACAACCTCAGAATATTTTTTAAACAGGCTTAAAAAAAAGACAGTCTTTTTATGGGCCGTCATTTCCATCGCTATGTCTAGCCTTGTTTGACCACAAACACAGCGCCATGACAAGGGACGAAGAAGGAAGGACAAGAGCGCTTGTCCTTTCGTCTCTGTCCCTTGTCGCGGCACTGTGTTTCTGGTCAAACAATGTACCAACTAAGGTATTTACACGACTGTAAGACGACCTATTTTTAAAAATTTGAAAATCCGAAGTGGAGGGGCCGACTTAAAATCGAAACCAAAGCATTGCACCATAAATAAAGGCAAGACAAACGAGATATCAGGCATGCAACAGCGTACTAATCATGGCGGCACCGTCACTCGGAACCACAGCGGCGCTGGGGAGTGTTGGTAGCCTACGGAAGAGCCGATGCCACTCACGCATAATTTCTCTTTGCCTCTGACGCATTTGACTACTGCTCGCTGCGTTGCACAAGTTTCTAATGTAGTGCTTTGTCATTTGCGCTCCGGGTCCGGTAAGCGACCGGCGCTCATTCACGGCTATATTCAAGATGGCTGTCATTCTTTACGCTGAAGAAACGAACAAATGCGCACCAGGCCGCAAGTTCGACGTTCGCAACAGGTGATACAGGTGTGGCAGCTGCAGTGAGGCAAAATTTTCAGCTGTTCCATGCGATGTCGTGATTAGGTTGTTTGCGAAGTGCGGGATTTCGCTGCACGACGATGTTAGAACAACGAGCTGTGGGACTGCAGCAGCGATCAAGACGGCAGCGCTGGTGAGGACGATAGCGCAAGTGTGGACAAGAAGTCCAGTGACTAATACATTTTCATTTTGGAATGTGCCCACTGGTGTGCCCGCGCGTGGCAGCCGATAACAGCTGGCAATCAGCGCAGGCCTCAGGATAGTGCTATTGCGTTCTATTATTAAAGGCCAAGCGTTAAAGACCTCAAAGATTTTTTTTTTTTTTCAGGAATGTGATGTGGGGGGGTTGACTTACATTCCAGTCGACTTACAATCGTGCAAATACGGTAGTCAACACTGCGTTCTACTGTAGGTCAAGCCTGCTTACATTGAAACTGCAGTGGATGGTGCTTAGAACTAGCCACTGCTTATGGCAAAAGGTTTAATCCTGTTAACAGTACACTATAAATAGAATAATCTCTGAATCAAATCAAGGTACAGTTGGTTGCTGCAACACCTTTGGCAGCGAAGTGCGCGAAATAGACCAGATGAGGGCTGCAGCTAGGCTTCAGTCAGGTTGGCTTCACCGCATGACAAGCTGTGCAGCAAAAACTGCCTCTTTTTAAATGACGGTGGTGTCGCATGAAAAATGAGCACGAGAGGCCGAACGCTACCCTCAAGCACAACATTCACATCGTCATGTGGATTTGCAAACTAGCGCGGCCAGCAGATTCCCAAGGCCGATCAGCCAACCCGTCTTCGTGCGCGAAAACTGACCGCGGGAACGCCGTTTAGAGAAAAGCCACTTGCAGAAGCGCGGCGCCGTTCAAAACATCGAATGTTCTGGTAAACATGAATTGAAAAAACGCGAAGAAGAGTGCTATACTTTTGCATGGGATTTTCAAGGGTGTGTTCTGACTATTCGATATATCCGGGATTGACTGTACATATACCCATTCCACACAAGCTAAAAGCATTAGTCCAACGTTTCGAGGAATCGTCCAAGGCGGAGTAGGTATTTACTCATTAGCATCCACCAAAGCGTAGCCATACAGCTACAAAGGAAAGCTATACTGCTTTCACAGAAATTCAAAATTGAATAAAAAAATCACCCTGGCCTGGGGATTGAAACCGGGACCGCCACCTAACCAGAGTCGCTCTACCAACTAAACTAAGCAGGATGGCTAGCACATGATAATGCGAGAGCGAATTGATCAAAAACTCGAAGAGGGAATAGTGTCAGCTCAGTGTTAGCTAAAAGCACCGACCCAATAGCCATGACTGTTAGGAGCTTACACTCACTTCATGTATCTGAGTGCATGTAATTAGGAAAGTGCATTAAGATCCAATAAGCACAAAATTTACAGTGTAGAAGAGAGCAATGTCTTTCTCTCACAAGGACTTAGCCACTGCTACCCCCAGGAAGTGAAACTGTCCCCAGACAGATCAGAATTCCTCTGACGCATCTCACCCCAAGCAGTGCTGGTGGTGCTACGTCTTCGGGTTGCTGGTCTGCTGCATCTTGCTCAGCAGCTGGCGATTGGTCAGCTTCAGCCAGATCTTGGGTGCCCTCAGCCTCTGGCTCTGTTTCCAGCTCTCGATCTTCATCATCTTCTGCCTCTTCACCTTGCTGTTCTCCACCGGTGGCAAGGCCCCTGCAATTAGTGCCACAAGGGGGCTTTAGACAGAGAAATCTACAAAGTAACAAGGCAGTCTCAAGCTAGCAGCAGCAAGCAATACAAGTACACTTTACTTCCCTGCCAGTGCCATTAGTTCTTTAGCGTCAGGAGTGGACTGTTTGAAGAGAGGAACACCAAATAGACATTGGTGCATTATGTGCAAACCTGGCTTTTAATCTGAAATATTTCTAGTCTGTGCTGTTCGCAGCAGTGCCAGGCAAAGAAGCTACGGTCAGCGAAAATGGAGCTTTTATAAGCTAGAAAAGGCTGGAAAATGAAATAGCAGTATTACTGCCACAGGCCATTTTCACAAGAAAACTACAATAATGCTCTGTTCTTGTCTTTTCGCACATTGAATTAAGCATCGGTTAAGCAGACTTTTAAGCTATTAAAGTCAATACTTTTTCTTCTATGTGTTCGGCCTCGCCATCACCAAGGCTAAACTTTACCATCATCCTTATTATGATGGTAATCCATCATCCTTATGATGATGGTCGCAGAGTCTGGAATTTTCTCGATGTCATCATCAACGTTACGAGTCTGAACTTAATATAGTTGAATACAATTCAAGAACGTAGCACATTGAATTAAGCATCGGTTAAGCAGACTTTTAAGCTATTAAAGTCAATACTTTTTCTTCTATGTGTTCGGCCTCGCCATCACCAAGGCTAAACTTTACCATCATCCTTATTATGATGGTAATCCATCATCCTTATGATGATGGTCGCAGAGTCTGGAATTTTCTCGATGTCATCATCAACGTTACGAGTCTGAACTTAATATAGTTGAATACAATTCAAGAACGTAGCAGCAAGTCGCCCTCAAAGGAGACCCTTCCCTTCACCCAACGGCACTGACCAGTTTGTGTGACGTTACGATTATTCCCCTAGTGTGAAATCGCCAATGGCTGGTAGGTGCCACTGTGAAATGGGATTAACTCCAACGTTATGACAATCGGTCGATGCCATTGATTGGCTGGAGGGCCTCCGTTTAGAGGTATCTGCCGCTGTACTCTTGAACTGTATCCCACTGAGGTGAGAAAAAATATGCCATTTCCAGCTCCAAATTTTCCAACAATAATTACATCTTTTGCTGCTGGACGAACATCAAGAGACACAAAAAGCCAAAAAATTGAATATTAAGAACAAAAATGTAGAGAATAGTCCCCAGTGTCCCTTTAAAACTCCAGAACGTGGCAGTGTTTAGCAAGGATCAAACTGCTTACAAAAATACTGAAGTGCCCAAAACTCACTGCTGCAGGAGAGCCAGTTCAAAGTTGTACATAGCCTGCTGCACGTCCTGGTTCACACCACGCAAAGCATGGGCCTGGGAAAGGAAAGAAAAAGAAAAAAAATTGGTGGTGTGAGAGATAGCACTTTGTAGTTAGATATTTTAACACATTCCCTGAGGCACCAATTTTTGTGGAGTCCTAATCCTTGTGCATCACGACCCACCGGTGGTACCGGCCGGCCAGTGGTACCAGCCGTACTTAAATTTTCTTCGGTGCAGCGTCAGCCACTAGTGAGCCACTGGCGAACTCAACTTCTTTGAGCTGCCAACAGTTGTCAACAGCGACCTTGCAGGTGGTGTTTTTGCAGTCTCTTTAAAACTTGCTAAGCTCTCCTTCATCGTGAAACTCGGCATTCGGCCACAGTTTTTCGTATTTACGCCACACACACAGCAAGCATATGTGACGTGACCCACCGGTGGCCCATAATGCAGTGAATGAATTTTTTTATGCATGTTTTCCAATGCTGGAATGTTGCTGCAAGGCATGGTTTAGTACACATGGATTATGAAAACAGGAATATATCAGCCAGTTCTTCATTAATCGTCATGCTGGTTCTAATAGCAAGCTGGTGTAAGATCATAGTGAATTAAAACGAGAAAGCAGTGACTATATATAAAAGTATCCTTATGCCTCACATGACCTGCAATTAACTTTGACGACGAAGCCATGGTGCAGCTTTTAAAGCACAAGTCAAAATAAAATGACAAAACAAATTCAGGCATAAATTACCAACAAGCCTTAGACAAACTTCCAAGTGGCGATTTATGTTTACTAATGTCTTGCACATCACTGCAAAGAAATTAACACACAACCAAAATTTGGTGGCTAATTTTCCTAATGCAAGTTTGGAAGCATTTTTTATTTTGTTTAATTTTTTTCATTTCAGTTACCTTAGTAAATTCAGAAAAGTACATTTTCGGCATGTACTATTGAGCCCTAACAAAATGAATGCCTCTTTTTTTTTTTGCTACTAGATTTACAGTTGCAGACTATTCCCTTCGATTCAAAAATATTCGCTTCGCTTCAAAACTATTTAAACTTAAAATTCACTAATTCGCACATGCCTAGTCAATGGCCATCGAAATTTCAATGGCCATCCAGAGGCACTGGTGCCCATGCGGTCAATTTCAATGATAATTGAGAAGTGAGCATTGCGATCCGACAGATGGCGCAAGGGGTAGCAACAGTGAGTCAAACCATGAACTGAAGCAGTAATGAAACAGGGAAAATATTGAAGTAAGTGCTGTTTTTTAATTGACAGTTTGTTCAAACAAAGCTATTCAAATATTTCACAGCTCAGCACAATCCACAGACAGCAATGATGGGCTGATGACGGCCAATGAAACAAACTCCGTTTCAGAAACAATCACTTTTCGTATTTTTCTCCAGCAAAGTTGCCACAGATCAATGGCCATCTCTGTCAGGTTCATATAGTAGCGCTTGTGGAGCACTTCTTTATATTCATCATCAGAAAGCATGCTAAGAGGCGAAATCGGGCAAAATGCAGTGGCACATCCCACAAGAACAGTGTTGGTTTGCTTACATCTGGCCATACGACAGTCTGCAAAGGAGCAAGCAAAAAATGACTACCATAAAAAATTAGATTACAGACTGGCTAGTGTAGTTTAAAATTTTGTAATTAAATCAAAACGATTTTCTTTATTTGTTTCCAGTTTCTATATTGTTTTTTTTTTCAATGCTTAGCGAGTGTGAGGCTGCTCTCAAGGGCCCTTGATATTTCGATGGTCACTCATGACCCGCCATTGAGTTGATCCCCATCAAGCTCAATGATAATTGAAAACCACTGCGTGGAACTGGCTGATCTCCGTTAAGTTTGATGTTCTAACTCAATGGGCATTCAAACTGCTAGTGTGACAGGTATTAGCCTGGAGCAGTTACTCTAGCAACTGAGCCTACCAGGACAGTGAGAATATGGCAGGGCAAGGCTGAATTGACCATCAGCTCAAAGCTAGTGCTAGTGGGAAACCCTCAACATAAAGCAACTTCTAATGATGAAATAACTAAAATTAAAGAACAGCTGGCATTGCATTGAAATACTGCTTGACCACCACATGCAATTCATCGGTATACTCGAACCAAAGCAGGCTAACAAATAAAGAGAAACACCTACAGTTTAAAAAAAGAAGAAAAAAGGCAAACTTCTCCACAGGCAAACCAACTACAACAGCCCCATAAAAAATAATGAAGGTGGCCCACCTCTGCCAGCAACAGCATGTTGTCCAGGCCCTGCAGTGGCTCTGCAGCAGGCCCCTCACCAGATGGCGGTGGCAAATCTTGAGCCTGAAAAGTGTTGTAATCAAATGGTGGCAGTGACTTAATCTCTTACAGACCAAACTTTTTTTATGAAAATGGTACCAAAATGGTAATTTAGCAGCTGCGTTGCCATCTGTTGCCAAATGAAAAAAAAATTCTTTGGACAAGCCCTACCTGCTTTAAGCCAGACATAAGAGTGCCAGAAAACATACGGCAAGCTGGACTCATCAAGACCCAGAAATAACGGCTGGCTTACGACGAGCCTGGCTCGTCCTCTAGGGGGGTCAAAGAAATATGCACCGATTACTAAAAAAGCATATTGACCAACGTCGATAAAATGTCCTTGCTATGTGCTCTTAGCCACTTTTCTGTCCGACAAAATAAGTTTCACAAGAATGAAGACAGGCGACCTGATATAGCACTGCATGAGCCTTTGCTTGCTATGAGCAGCTGTGAGTGTGTTGTGACAGCCGATGGTATAGAGTAGAACCTCATCAATTCGAAGCCCGCTAGACTGCGTAAAACATTCAAATACAGGTCTTCCAATTATCCGAAATGAAGCAGAACAAGAAAGGCAAGCGCAAAACACTGAAACAAGCAGTGGTCGACATTTAACTATTAACTCCTCCTAGTGCGAGAGCTCATTTGGTCCCGTGATAGCCATGCTGCTGCCGGTCACTCGACATTTGGTCACATTTGGTTCCGCCGTCCGCAGAACATGGTTACACATCTTGCTCTATGTTACTCGGGTACTGACAGAGCCCTTCACCTTTTGCAGGTGCTTTCATACATTCTCGGCCCGTGCAAGAGGGCAACCAAGGTCGGATATGTCGGTTAGTCGTGAGGCGCAGCTCTACGG
The DNA here is from genome assembly GCF_052857255.1 of Amblyomma americanum. Classification (NCBI taxonomy): domain Eukaryota; kingdom Metazoa; phylum Arthropoda; class Arachnida; order Ixodida; family Ixodidae; genus Amblyomma; species Amblyomma americanum. Next base: position 194,135,825 of record NC_135500.1, on the reverse strand, counting down.
CACACGCATAGAAGGGCAGCTGTTGGTTGCAAAGGAGTGACAAGAAGAGCGCACGCGTGATCCATCCGGCCAGTCCAGACAAGGTGCGGTATACACTGTATCGAACAGTGTGGTGCGGCGCCCCCCACGGAGTGCATGAAATAGCAACTATGCTCTCTGTTGGTGCTGGCGCAGTCTGAGTGCGTATAACGTTTTTGAATGGCGGTAAAGCGCTGGTGAATTGCACTGTACTGATGAGGGTTGCTTTGGCCAGCGTAATGTCACCGTGCTGTGCGCCAAGCTGGAGTGCCGCCGCTGTCTGCGTGATGGTGCATGAAGTACTGGAGAACCAGATGAAGCGTTGTGATGATTAATGGAGGCTCATGCTTGCATTAAATGTGATCCAACGCTGTGTTACCAGTTGAGCTCGGTGTTCCTGATTCTGCGGTGAACTCGGCCATTCTCGCACAGCACCCCAAGTCTGAGAACTAACCCAGACTGAATTATCGAGGTTATACTGTGGTCTATGTCTGCTTATCTTAGAGCAGCAGTTTTGATAAGCAAAGGTAGCATGACATGTATTAAATGGGAATGTTTTGAAACACATTCATCAACTGGCAGCCCATAAAATTGACAAAACATTTAACAAGATCACTTATTACAAGTTTATTACTTTTATTAACACTTTATTGTTATGTGTGTATTGATATTAGATGCCAATAAAATTTCTAGTTGCAGGTACCCTGAGCTGCGTTTAACATAATGCCCCCAATAGAGAACATGTTTCATGTGGTTGATCAATACAGACTCCATTTACTAACACAAGAACAAATAGGTACAGAAGAAATTGTGGAAAGAAATTAAAAAAAAAGGTGAAGCAAGGGTACCTTAAAGGTCAGCACTTACTGGAGCTGATACTGTTGTGTCTTTCTCAGGCCAGGTCTGCTCAAACACAGGTTCTATGGGCCTTGCTGTAGCTCCTTGCTCCTAGATGCAAAATTCAAGTGTGCGCTGCATCAACACTGTGCAGAGTTGCATTGCTGACTAAATGTGCCCTCCATTAAAATACGAGGCAGTGTTTACAGCAAGCAGTAGAAAGTCAAGAGTAACTGAAAGCAGAGAGCTTCAAATGACATCATTTTCGTGTTGAGTGTAGAGCGAGTGATGCAAAAAAGCGTACAAACCTCGCTAGTGCCGCAGTCACGCTCTGCTACCATCTGCTCAGCAGGAGCCTGAAAGAATGTGAAGTCAGCACACACAAAAAATGGTAAGCAATGCAAAAATGGCTACATCGACTCAATGCAAACTCAACAGAACATGCAATGCAACATCATGAGGCAAGAAATAATATTGGCAAATTTTTGCCCGGTGCAAGGTGTTTAACAAACACTTCTACTAAGCTTGAACATGGTCAGCAAACCCTTTTTCTTGCAGGACTTTCCCTACCGACCAATTAACATCAAAAAGTAAAAACATTCAGTACCTCGTTTCAATTGAAACAGTGAAGCTTTATTGCTTCATGATGACAAACAATAAGATCAACAATTTTGATTAGGTAACTAAATGGCGACATGACACACAAAGAAAGATCACAGAGAAAATAGCAACAAGGTAAATACCAAAAAAAAGTGATACGCTAAAGGCTAGTTGTCATTTCTTTGCCACTGCACTCTATAGCATTCTTTCTCTTTTACCAACTGGTCCAACAGGCTATCACTCTGTCCAAACGTGTAAAACAAAAATTAAGAATGTTATGTGAAGGTCGAGGCAGAAGTCCGTGCACAGCTTTTAAGGCAAAGACCAAGAGTGAAGGAGGTGATGACATGCAACCAGTATATAATCCAGGGACCACTCACGCTTCTTTCCATGGAAGAAGTGGGCACAGTGGGAAGCTGGGGAGGCTGGCTAGCAGGACTGCACAGCGGCTTGGCCCTCTTGCGAGCCGTCACTGCTGCCAATGGCCTCGAAGTGTTCTTGTCAAAGGTCGAGTCTGACAATGTTTCCTGAAAAATAAAACCAGGCAAATTGGGGTTCAGGCACAGCACTGACAGTGCTCACTTCTCAATGTAGTCAACTAGGTAGTACATGCCACATGGTTGTGAAACAAATACTCAGATAAAACAATTTTTTTTTTCTTTTCTGCTTTACTGGGCAGCCACTTGCTGGAGAATTACAAGTCAAAAGCATGGGTGATGGACATTGATTGCAACTGTGAGAAATATTTACGGTAGACTTGCGATAACTCAGACTTGGATAAGTAGTGCTTTCAATTAATTCATTAAAATTTCAAAATTTTCATTGGCCGTCTTTATTTTCAATGCATTTTAAAGCCAATTAATTTATATCGCAGTTTTACATAATTTAAACCTTCTGTCTTGTTCCAACACTCCCAGTGTGCGAAAGAGCACCAGCCAAATTTGGATACGTCAGATTGGCGGCATCATGCCAGCTGAAAATTAGCCGCTTGTACTTCAGTATGGCATGCGACTGCTCAAATATCCCTCTTTATGCCTATAATTTCATGGCACATTGTTGCCACAATAGGGGGCAACAGTGACAATGGTAGGAAGTTCCCCGTAGCCGCATGGTTTCTTTTTCCGAGATTCGCTGTTAGGTCACAGCGACAGTGGCTATCAACCGCACATGTCAGCCAAGCCCAGCTGCGTGCAGTTTCAGATGCTGATTAGTGCATTGCTGGCCTTTCCTTTCTTTTTAAAAGTTGTCTTGCCATTTTGGCACCAATAGGCGTTCCCCTCGCATCTCTCCGCGTGGTTATTTTTGTGCAGTGGAACTGTGGGCCCAACAGAGCTGTTCGCTGCGATGTGGAACCTCCTCACATGTAAGAGCACCGCCACTTCTGAGGAGGCTACACCACTAACAAGACACACCGTGGGAGAGAACGTGGAAGCCCTGGAGCAGTTCTGCTTTGACAGTCCTGACACTGTGCATGCAACAAAGTATTGACAGAACTGTGAAAAATTGTCATTTCTGCGCAGCTTCTGCTCATAAGTAGACGACCCCTGCTCATTTTTTGCCAGTGTTTCTAGTGGCCATTTTAATACTTGAAAGTTCTCTACCAATTCCTAGAAGTTACAATTAATGTGGGACTCCCAATTAATTCTTACTCTGTTGGGAAATCAGCGCATTGTTAACTTTTTTCAATCCAACTGAAGACTGCTGGTTGATTAAACGAATCAGTGCTATTCACCCATTTTTAATGTTGTAGTAATGCTTACCGCTATGTTCCAAAATACTACTTGCATGCACAGACATCCATGAAGCAAAACACAAACATTGAAACACATTAAGGAGCATTTTTGATAACTCAAACAAAAATCTCTGGTCCCCTGAGTCTACTGTACACTATTGAGATCCTCTCAGGTTTTCACCGTGAAAAGCACAAAGTATATTGCAATGCCATGAGGTGCCCTGCCCAGTTTGCGAGCGTGAGCTCACAAACATCCTCAGTGCCTTGGATAAGCTGTCAGGATCAGGCCAACCTCAAAAACAGGTGCTTCTCACTCAATGTCACGAAAAGTCACACAAACCGTGCAAGGCATTCACTAACAGTGATTTCTTTGAGGCAAGTCAGTCACCTGTACAATCACTAACATATCTTCTAGAAGCAATAGCTTGCATATGGTACTCTCGATGCACATCAAAAGTTATTCCTGCGTACATGATGACTGACAACAGCATCTATACTATGGCACTGTTCTAGGGTGGCCAACCACAATTCAAACTACCCCAAAATGGGGTTGCATGAATTGAGGTACGTGGAAGGACTCATGACTTGTCTTGAATCATGTTTCATTCTTACAGTGATACACCACACTATATGTTGTACCTACTCAAATAATGAATACACTCGCATAATGAACACATCTGCTATTTTGGTTGTCAAAATATCAATTTTCGCATTCATTTTGCAAGTAAATGATTTCAAGTGTCTCAAACATATTAAGCAGAAGAAAACCTCCACTCAAAGAATTTGCTGAACTGCTTAAAATGCCTCACGACAACATTTAAGTTTTTTCATGCACGTAAGCTAAGGTCAAACTCTCATATTAGACCCTCTGCACTGCATGTAATTATGCAATTCTATGAATTATACCTGTGTTACATGATTCCCTCACTCATATAATGCTGAATGGGCTTTAGTGATCTAAGTTATGATGACGAGAACTAAAATGTTTGTGTGCAGTAAATATGTGTCCGGCAGACCCCTTTTGTGAAAACACTTCAGTTTTTCTGACTATTTGAATGTATATGATTCAGCCTGCAGCAAATTTTTTAAAATTTGATATTTGCACACCTGAATTGGAAGGCAGCACTGCAGGAGGGCCCACAAAGCTTTTGGGAAGTTGGGGGAACTGCCCTTCTGATAAAATGACAACATTCATTTCTCAGATCCATGAAACATTGCTTCAAACATATTATGCTTAAAAAGAGAAGCGTTTTGTCATAGAATTGGTATTTGCACCAAGGAAATTAATTTGGTAGCAAAAAGGAAAGGTGGCCAACCTCAATTCTAGAAGGGCTGTCAGTCGCAAACTCCACACTGGCCACAAGGTCAGGCGACGACTCCGAGGTCCCTCTTTGAAACATAAGATGGCGCTCACTGTTGAGGGCACGGTTCTCTTTGGGGATGTTGCTCTTAGCTGATGACGGAACCTGTTAGGGAGAGCAAACAGTAGCTATAAAAATGAAGGCACAGCTTGCTGCTCAAAGCGTGTGCTTTCTTGAAAATAGGTTTCATTCACCAGCAGTCATGACAAATATACGGCAGCATGCATGCGTGGTGCAGTAATAAAAGAAAAGAGACAGGTTTTGCCAATAACTACCCTAGTCAAAATCTTCAATTTTATTTCAGATGCCTAAACAACTGGAAATGGCAGGACCGATAAAATGGGCCACTATTCCTTTCATTTTATTTTTTTTCCTCTCACGTGAAGGTGTGTGAAGAAGCTACTAGTCAACAAACTAAAAACACCTATGACGTCTCTGTTTACAATCATAGTGGCCATTCAGTGCCTGCTAAAAAAGGCTACAGCTTCCAGTAACTTCTGCAGCATTATGACATGGCAAACCTTGTGAAATTGGTCTCCTAAGAGTTACAGTGGCTGCGCAGATTCATATGCTGTAAACAGGAGAGGAGATCTATGTACGCGTTGCAAAATACTGAACCTTGACGCTAAACCCATGGATCTAGCAGATTGCACTAAGCAATCCACACTACGAGCTGTTACTCTGGCTTTCCGGGCTTTAATTTGCTTCTTCCCTACACTAATCTTGTTACGGCTTTCTTTCTCGACATCTTTAATGCAAAAGACAGTAGAAAAGTAATGCAAAATACAGGCCCCTAGCTCATACTAATCATTAAACATACTCAAAAAGGGCTCATCAGAGAGAAAAAAAATTAAGGACCTCCAGCCTGATATGTTTGGATGCTCTACAGCGTTAGCAGTGGAAACTCCATTGAAGGCCCTCTTTCGATGGTGTCTGTGCTTTACATGGCCCCACAAGGATAATGTGACAGGTAACTGCACCAGTTCTGGCCGCAGATCTCAACTGTGCCTTCGCCACCAGGAATACACACTCGGATGCTTGAGCTTGGTTGTGTTTACCATTGAAAGGAGAAACAGGAGGTTATAAAGAGAAATAAGATGCAGCATCTGTCGCATAAAGCCCACAGCCTTTCTCTGCCCAATGGTTTGGGGTTGCGACAGCTAGGGGCACTGTGGCTTTATGTGGACATGCCTGACACCTTTTCTTTTCCGATGCCATTTTAGCGTTGCTGCCCAAGGCAAAATTACACACCTTGCGTCGTGCTCCACCAACAGCCTGGCCGGAACTGAGCTCAGGCTGGGGACAGTTGAGCAGCTGCAACTGGCGAAGCACTGCAGCCAGGCTGGCCGCATCCTCCTTGCCCTCCAGCAAACGTGACACTTCAGCCCCAATAGACATCTTCAGGACATCACATGCAGGCTGCTGCTGCTGCCGAGATGGTGGTTGCCTGCTGGTTTAGAGAAGAAGGCATAGCCGCAGCGACCGTTTAAGCAGGAAATGCCCGAAGATAGTACCCTACGTTTTAAGGAACAAACACAACTCCTCTCAGCGTTTTCACACCCCTTTCCTACCTAGGGCAAAAATGTGGCAGCAACGGCTGCCGCTTTCATGAATGGTGAACAGTAATAGCAATGAGGAACGTGATACTATTTGGCACCAACCCATACTGAGGGGAGGTCCATTTGAAACCAGATATGTAGAGCTAATGCGCATATACATCTAACATAAAATGCCTATACACTAATGTTTTGCGTCCAAGCTCTCAGAAGACACAAAAATGTTTTGGTACGGCACCTTGATGACGTGCTGGGAGCATCGGAAGGAAAGCCCACGACAGGCAACTGGCCTTGAGCACCTATTGGGGAAAAAAAATTTAAAATACAGCGAGAAGGCCACAATGAGTCTACTACTGCTGTATAAGAAACTGCCAGAATGATCTTTCATGGCAGAAAATTCTCTTCCCCTTTTTTGCCAGAGACAGAATCTCTGGAGGAAAACAATGCGGCTATGGAATGGAAACGTATACCATTGGCTTGCTTTGGGTCATTTGGTCGACCTCCAGCTGGCTCCTGAGGCCACACATTCTGAACAGGCCGCATCTGACGAGACCGGCTGTGAAGGCAGAACAAAAAACGGGGTAGAAGAATAGAATGATGTGAGAGTCATCAACAGCTGAAGAATTTTATGGCCAGAACAATAAAACTGTCAAGTGTATGCCACCAACCAAAACTATTTAAAAACTAATGAGGGCAGGCAAGCTCTGTGAATTAAATTAGACTGAATAGTTGGGGCCCGCTACGAAGCTGCCGTATATTGCTTGTAGACGAATTTCCTTGCAGGCAAACAGAGGGAATGTGGGTGAGCAGGAATGCTCATTGTAGTCACAAAGGTGAATCTTCATATTTTGCAGGAAACTGTCGTTAAAATGAAGTCGTAAAAACTGAGAAAAATTAGAAGAGTAGTTGGAGTTTTGAGATAAGCAAAGCACTGAAACTTTCACAGCACCAAGTGTGCATTGTAAAAATTTAAGCCTTTTATCTACACAATCTTCTGTCAAGCTCAAATTTTCGATCTGGCCTTGTGCCCCTCCAAGCTTTGCTGCTCAGAGTGAAAACAGTTCGTGCAGGCTGTCAGCGCTGAAATCATGTGAAGTTCAGAATGATGCAGAGTGGCAATGAGGGGCGCGCATTGCACCAACATGGCACTAAACTGCTTGTTGGTTTGCGGTGTGACTTGCAGGCAGTAATAACAGCTAGCTGATGGCTCTTCCTTCAATGTTTTCCCTTTCCCTCTAGGTTTTCCACGGCCTGATTTCGAGGGGTACAAATTTCATCACAAAAAACATCTGAGAAAAAAAGGTGACAAACACAGAGTGGTAGCTGTTGGAATTTATTGGGCGACATGAAAAATTCAACCGCTGAATCTCGCTGATACAAATATCATGCGATTGCAAGAAGGAATTGTACCGTCCGAAATATGCGCAATAATAATAATAGAAAATGAACAAAGTTTGTATGCTGAACCACAGGAAACACATTCAAGCTTTTCCTGTGTGAATGCAGCTAACTGCCACTTCCATTTATATTTGGAATCACTTCTTTTTTTTTTTTCTGGTCAGCGACGGCTACGAGCTGGAAGGTGGAATTATATTCGAAGATGACTTACACACAGCAATATACAGCGCATTTAATAAGATGTGAACTGTTTTTGGCAGTTTTTTTTTGAGGGGGGGTTCACTCAGTAATCTGACCTTCATATAATTCAGACATTTTTCCCAGCTCTCTGAAGTCCATATTACAAAGCTTTACTGCATACAGGTTATAATTAATGAGTGCTAACTAGGTATATATATATATATATATATATACACAGGGGACCTAGGCTTGCAAACTACAAAAGTGGTGCCCACATGTACCAATGTGTAAAATGACCCTCGTACTGATTGGCAAAGAAATTGTGGGCACACCTTTTAAACTCCACATTAACTGCTGCAGCAATGCAGCTCCAGTTTTTAGATCAACCCATTCAGTACACCAGCATGCTGAGTAGTTGCAGTACAGTGAAAGCTTGTTAATTCAAACTTCAACAATTCAAACAGTACGAACTGGGGAACCCATGCTCCACTGGAGTCTAGTGGATGGGTTGCGCCACCAATAATTCGAAGTACCACCACCGCGCCTGTGCGGCCTGGGCATGCAATGAACAAAGAAACGCTCCTGCATGGCAGCACTGCCTCTTTGGAGGGGATGTGGAAAGGGCAAAATTGGCATGCGAGGTCACCGTCTAAACGGGAGAAAGGGCTTTCTGTGTTAGTAGTGGCACGGACTCGGCAACTATACTGACTGTATAACCTCCAAGATTTGTACCCAGCTTGCCTGCTTGTAGGTAATGATCTTGAGGCTTCAGAAGATTGCTGTGTTAGCTTTTTAAGTTGAACGCAGCTTTTTAAGTTGGTTGCAGCCATTGCGGTCGTGGTGCACCATGGCGTAGCAATTAAGCAATGTTGTCCATCTGCAGTAATTACCATGCCAAAACGCTTCAAGAGAAGATTGAAACCATGCATGAAGTCAGCGCCAGTGCAATATCGGAACAGCATGTCGCCAAAGAGCGCAGCATGCTCACTGGTTTTGCAGTTTGCGACATGGGCCCAGGAGGCTGGAAAATTGGGCAATGTAAGTACATGCGGCCGTCCTTGCGACTTTCGCTTTTTGACCTTAAGGGTCACACAACCTCACGACTTGCAAGTGTGAATTTTCTAGTCATGAAGGTTGCGCTATCTTGTTGGTGGAAAAGCGGCAGTCACGGGATAGTTGTACACTGCTCAATCTTCCAGCCTTGTGACCATGCTCACAAGCGGATGCACACTCTCTGCTAGTCTGGTGAGGTTCTCCGTTGCGCAAGTTCGGATGTGCTATATACACTGCTCACCTCTTCAGTTTTGAAGGCGAAGAGGCCTTCCGATAAAGCTCTGGCTTAAGAACAGGTGTTGGCTGTTGCCTTCCAGGAAGAAAAGCAGAATGTGATGATGGAATACTTTAGAACAATAAAATAGGGTAAACTCACTACCAGACCATTTCTCAAATGCAGTGTACTGCATATTCTGTTCACTTTCGTAAGTTCGAACTTCGTTTAATTCGAACTGGGCCGGCATGCCTGTGGAGTCTGAATTAATGAGATTTTATTGTAATGTTTATTTGGAAGTATTACACAAGAAGGATGAAGGGACAACAGCTTACTTAGTGCATTTCAGACTTTAATGTAAGCATGCTGTTTTTCTCCTGGTCACAGGTATATTGCTAATCAGTTTTCATTCTAGTTGATCTGTTTAGTTTGTTCGAACAATCTGCTGGCTTTGTGTTGAATTATGCGGTTGTACTTTCACACCACAATTTGAAAAAGAAGAAAAGAAGGAGGAAGCAGAGTAAAACAAAACAAACCTGCCACAAGTGGCTGCTGCATATGATGGAGGATAGTCTCTTGGTCCACGTGAGGAAGCCCATGATTTAGTTAGGGGTGTTCTGGTCACTGGAATAGGCTGAGATTGCTGGACCTGCAAAAGATGACGGTGAAGGAAAGCTGGCGATATGTAAAACAGCCAGACCCTGGTGTTCTAACAGAGACCATGAAGGCAGAGTGCGCATCCATCTCTTGGTTGTCTGTCTGTCCATACTCGATAAAGTGAGCAAATAACTAAAATGTGATAACATCTGCTAGAACTCCGCGTTTCTAGTGGCCTACTTCAAAAGAAATGCCCCGAGGGAAAATGCAATAGTTCTCAAATACACCAGCAGAGATAAAAGTGTGAAAAAGTAACTCACAAGTCTGCTACAATCATAATCTTACAAAAGAGGACGAGAGAACAAGAAGTTATCAGTAACTGCCAGAGTCCTGTACCAGTTGGCTTCACAAACAGTTACAAATTACAACTAGGGTTGTGTGAACAGTGATCATTTTGGTTTGAATTGAATTTTCTTCGAACAATTTCGGAGCGAATACTTCGAATAATTCTGTCACAAAAAAAGAAAGGTAGAACGGCACAATAAGCATTTTTAGAATCATTTACTTTTCTTACACACAAGGCCATTACATGAAAAAAGGAGGTTGCATTGAAGCTTTGTCAAACTCATTGCGCATTGGTAGCGGCGGAGCTCCACCGTGTGGCGCTGTGAAGGATGCGGGTGGCTATTGCAATTTTGGAGAGGTTTTGCTTCAGTGCTCCTGGATAATTCGAACATTTTTTCTGGTCACTTGAAATTCAAATTAACGAGCTTTTACTGTACTTCACTATTTTACTAAAACATTAGAAATTTTTGCACAACCCTCACTACAACACATTATAACTCAAGCAATCATGCCACGTCGCTGATGCATCATGATAAAAAGCTTAAAAGCACCGCATGCAATGTTATGCAATGCATCCCATAACTGTCACTAAACATTAAAACAAAAAATACAGGTGTGCACTAATTTATGAAAAAATCTGACCTTTCACCCCCCCCCCACCGCCCCCCCCCACCCCCCCCCCCCCCAAAAAAAAAAATGTCAAGAAGTGGCAGTGAATCAATTTATACTTTCCAGCACTTTTAGAATGACTCAGGACAAAAGACATAGACATGGTTGTTGTTTGTTGGGTTTTGTGGTGCATATGAGGCTAAGGCTATCATGCACTAAACACAAAGTTGGAGATATATATGATCTATTCTTCTGTTAAAGGACAGATATCTGTTATTCAAAATTTACAAAAAACATTTGCTTCTACTAGAAGCCTGAACACAAATAAAAATATATTCTATTTCTCAAGTTTTGTGCATGAGACAAATGCTAGTCTTTCACTGATTTTAACCCCAGACAAGCGAATGCGCACATGACCACAGAAGGAAACTGCTTCCTACAGTGGGCATGCCTCTTTTATTTTTTTATTTCTCTTTTATAGCCTTCTAGCATACGGAGGCGCGTAGGGCACTATTATTTTCCTTGTTTTTTCTGGCCCTCCAAATATATATGTATATGTGTGCATAAGTTCTTGCTTTTTTGAAATAAAATTCCATGGAAATGTGTCTGTCTTGTGCCTATGTGTTTTGCCTTGAGTCTTCGTTCCAAGCAGCCCGAATTCCAGTTTAATAAACGAGAGTGATGCCTGTACCATAATCCCCCCCCCCCCCCCCACCCCCCACCCCTCACCCCCCCACAATAAGAGCCTCTGCTCTTAAGGCCCACATAAACAACAACACCTCACTGACAACCAGGTGGACCTGAGAATTTTCGTTACCACATATCACCCTGATGCTGAAAGAAATCCTATTGACACCTTACAGTCATAACACAGCTATTACAGTAAAACAAACCTGAAAGTTTGCAGGAAGCTCATTGGTCTTCGGTGCAGCGCCAGGATTTGACAGAAGGTTCTGGCGTGAGTAGCTTCTGAAGTTATCCCAGAAATTATTGGCTCGGCTGCCTGGGACTACCTGTGAAAACACAACCGAGGAAAAGCTACAGAAATACTATCATACATCAATAACTGCACGCACTCGCAGCTCGTCATTTTCTAAGTGATGCACGTAGTGCGAGAGGAAGGCTGAAATTATATTGCAAGGGAATCAAGAAGTTAACCAAATGAAGCTGGGGATTAGGTGGGGCATTGACAAGCCGACATAAAGAAAAAAATTGGCTGTGGATTTGCTCAGCCAATATACAAAGCGAAAGTTGCTGGCGTTCATTGTGTTCTTCGGCACTGAGGAAAGGAAGGGCGCATAACTGGCTCCCTGGGTCAGTGGACGCCTCAATCGCGCTTTGAGGTAGTGGTGGTGGTAACAGCGAGATGTGGGCTGCATGCATTAGCGCTGACAATGTTGTGGCAGACGTGCGGCAGCGTTCATTGGGTGACCAACCTCTCACAATCAACCATTAATTTAACTGCCACCTGCCAGGGTGGCAGGGTGGGCACTGCCTATCCAGTGTGCGGAACGCACTCAACGTTACAGACGCCAAGCCGCGTCTATAGTTGCCCGGTACACCACAGCTTTCACTCTCTAACCAGGTTCAGCAGAAGTTAAACTGCAGCTAATTTTTTTTATCCAGCTGAGGCTCGGCTAGATCATGTGGTCAGGCAGCAGCCGCTCCGCGGCTGTGGAGCCCCGGCGCCATGTCATGTGGCGTCACATAGTTGTGATGTTGCGTTTCTCTGAGTGAAGTTTGTTCGCTCCTGCTAGGCCAGTAAAGCTCTCGCTTTAAAGAATGTCAAAGGAACTGGCCTGGTTGTTGAGTGTTGCCCCCGGAGGCGCGCCTCGGGCTTCGGCAGGCAAGGGGCGGTGTGGCTGGACTGTGTGGAGCAAGGGAGCACCCATGCCGTGCATCCAGGTCCCACCCACAGGCTCAGCGGCCAAAAGGAAGGGGCTCCCCACGGCCGGCTCCTGCAAGGTTGCTGCTGGACCCCTCAGGCCCTCTTCTAAGCTCGGAGAACTGCCCTGCAAAACGATGTGTGCATGGTGACCGTGCTGTTGTGGACACACAAATACAAGTTGAGTGCTGCACATTTTATTTATTCATTTTTAATACATACACCTAAGCCCCTCAGTTACAGGTATTACATGAAGGGCAGCATTGGTACACAAATGCAAAAAAAGAAAAAGGCACAAGCAAAGACAATCAAAGTAAAAAACAGATGCAAGCAGCAATACGGTCTAAACGTATCAGCAGAACTGCAAAAACATAGCCTTCTCAAAAAAACATAATTTTGAAATATGAACAACATAAGCATGAAGAAACAAATAAACAAATAGAGAGACAAAAATGCACAGTACTAGTTTAATTATATTTTATGAGTCCTTGAAATTTAGTACAATAATGATTTCTGTTAAAATTCAGTAACCTTGAAGTAGAGTTTTCCAACCTGGTGAGTAGCCTGCTGAAGCTGGCTGATCTCTGCCTGCTGGATGCTGAGGAGCTGATAACAATGAATGATGCTCAGAAGCAGTTGCTGCTGAACGGCATAGAACTGAAGGGCATCTGCACTTGGCATTCGTAGGTGGGAACCTGGAATTCATGTTTCGACCCTTAGTTTCGTAAACAAGGAATGGAACAAGCAAGTGAAGGCATATGTGAACAGAAGTGCTGTGCTGCAATGCCACACCCTTCTCTCTGCCAAGCCTTCACTTCAATAAACAGAAAATAAATTTACGAAAAAACTGAAAGGTCAGTTCAAGCGAATGAGGCTTGTCAGAATGTTTCATGGGCTTTCTACTCGTCAAATCAGACAGCTGTCAACTTGTAGCTATCATAACGAAATTTTGATGACATAAAACATAACGTCTAAGACAATAAATGGTATGGTGCTCAGTGATGTCAGCACATAGCAAATGACTAAATAGGAGACCAAATGATTGAGGTGACATAAATGAAATAGATACTCAAAAATTTCCAAACATAAGAAAATTCCAGAGTATTGGCCAGTAATCGTATATTTCGCCGGCTTTCATAAATTCGACCATGGCGAAACTACACAAAATCTTCATTTCATTTTCATTTTTATTTTTTCCCCCATAAATTACATAAGAAGTGGCGTGGCAAAAACTGCGCGGGGCAGCTTGAAATGCCCGCCACCCCTGGTTACACACGGCAGCATTGGCAAACAGGCAAATGGTACTTGTGGGCAGTGATTATCAGGAGTACAGACTATTTGCAGAATAAAACAGCAATAATTTTTTTAACTGCCCACAGAAGCAAATACAAAAGAAAATGCACAGAAATACATACATACTCTTTCTTTTTCACTAAACAGCATGGTTTCCGCTCCGGTCTCTCCTGCAAAACTCAGCTTTTTGAATTGACTACTGATCTTCACTTAAATCTGGACTCTTCATTCCAAACTGACATCATTTTTTTAGACTTTTCTAAGGCTTTCGATCGCGTACCCCACCATCGTCTCATGTCTAAACTTTCCGGTCTGTCCATTGACCCTCTAATTGTAGCATGGATACACTGTTTTCTAATAGATCGTTCTCAGTACACGGTAATAGGCAACCATTGTTCAGGTCCTACTGAAGTGCTGTCTGGTGTACCACAAGGTTCGGTCCTTGGCCCTCTTCTTTTCCTCACCTTCATTAATGATCTTCCCTCTGGTATTTCTTCCACAATTCGCATCTTTGCAGATGATTGCATTCTTTATCGCCGCATTGCTACTAACAGGGACCAATTATTACTCCAGAACGACTTGAACGTAATTGAACGATGGTGCTCTGAGTGGCTTATGTCGCTAAACATTTCAAAATGCCAATACATGCAAGTATCTCGCAAACATTCCAGCCTCACTTACGCTTATTCATTGCTTTCAAACACATTAACAAACGTGCAATCCTACCGATACCTCGGAGTCATCATTTCCAGCAATTTAACCTGGTCCGAACACATCTTGAAATTAGCGGCCAATTCATCCAAATCACTCGGCTTCATCAGACGATCGTTATACTTGGCTCCTCCTTCTGTCCGTAAATTGGCATATGAAACCTTCATCCGTAGTAAACTTGAATATGCATCTTCTATATGGAACCCTCATCAGGCGTACTTAATTAACACCCTAGAAGCTATTCAGAACCGCGCAGCACGTTACATAACCTCAAATTATGACAGATACTACAGCATCACCAGGATTAAATCAACACTCAATCTGCTACCACTTGAGAACCGTCGAAAAATCTCACGACTTTGCCTTCTTCATAAATTGTATTACAACTTTCCTTACCTCAGTGACTCATTACTCTTACCTCCCATCCGAACATCGCGTCGCCTCTTCAATTCCCTGAGTGTTCAGCGTTTACATAGTTCTACAATAGCCTTCAATAAATCATTTCTACCTACATCAATAGAAAATTGGAACCAGTTACCAGATCACATCGTAAACAAGCATGACGCTAGTAAATTTAGAGACGCACTAATCGAACATTACATCAAATGAAAAAAAACAACCTCATGCTTTGATTTTTACCATTTATTTTTTCTTGTTACTATTCCCTATTTAGCCTATCCGCCACCATGTATTGATTAGAACTGCATTTTAACATTTCACAGTGTATTCCAGATCCTTTTTGCATTGTGCTGTATTTTACTGCATTAACATTGTTATTCTCTTTACTTTGTATTTCAACTGTTCCCCCCCCCCCTTATGTAATGCCCGAAAAGGGCCTTTAAGGGTACAATAAATGAATGAAATGAAATGAATGAATGATATAATATACAATGGAAATAACGAAACACCTGTATAGAAAAAAAGAAGCCAGACAGCCATCCATCGAAAAAGAAGCATGCTCATTCACACAAACGTACACCAGATGAAAACAGGAAATTAGTGGAAAATGATCCGAAAATTATCTGACGATCGAGTTTAAAGTGTCGGGAAAATAGAAAAAAGGCATCCTAATTCCTGTTCACTTTCTCTTCTATCGTACATTGCTTCTCGCGTGGACAAGACATATTTTTATGCCAACAAACTTGGATGTGCGAAATTCCGCATGTTGGCTTTCCCACACATCACAAGTGATGAGAATACGATGGCCGGCCAACTGCTTCATACAATTACAACGCTAAAGTGATAAGTTTGCTTGATCCTTCCATTATGTGTTACATACCTAATGCTCACACCCATGGCACTCGTCCTGTCGCCTTCACAACTCTTCTAGCATGAGCTCCGCAATCTTGTTTTGGTCAAATGGGACATGCGGGAAAGCCCACTTTCGGAATTTCATAAGGGGTGCCCAAAATGGGGCCAAGTTGAGGTGTCGTGGCAGGGAAAACGATAGTGTAAGGATGCTGCCTACTTCATGGTATACTGTAGCCCGTACATCTCCACACGTGCATAATGGCAGGCGTCATGACGATAGGACGACCCCAGTCGCTAGGCCAAACAATATCCTCCGGCCGCACAGTTTTGGTTTCTGAGCTTAGCTGCGGCTTGTCTGAATCCAGCTGTATGCTGCCTTCAGACACTGACTGGCACGTCGCTGTTAATTTTTTTCTCTTTCGAAGCAGTCTCGCCGTTCCGATGCCAATGTGCACTCCCCATGAAACCCATGCTTTCTTCCAGCACGGTAAAACTGCATACTCGTCATTTGCTCTTTGTGCGATAGAGCCTCCTCACAAAGCTTCAAAATATTTTTGAATTTTCAAGTTTCCTTTAAGTAAGGCGTTTCTTCCGGTCCCTTGAAGTTCAAATTAAAAGTTTTTCTACCCATCACATCATATTCAGTTGATGGTCGTGTCATTCATGGATTTCATTTTGTTACTCATTTTGCATGGCCACAGTACTGGTTGCATACTGTGATGCTGCCTAATCAAACAGTATACAATCCTGTGGACAATATGCTTTTTTTTTAAATGGTGCTCGGTCAGTCTAGGTTTGCTTAATTTCAGTTGCAAAGACTACATACTATTTTAAGAAAGATTTTAACAAAATAAGAACAACATTTACATGCTCATCTTTTTCTGAAAATACTTTTTCATACTGAACAGGTATTTGATATGATATTCAAAGACATTTTTTCTTCATATTCATTTTCGACCAGAAAATTTCACTATTTGAACACCGCTAATTTTATATATTAAGTAAATTTATAGGACGTAACACAGTGCTAGAATTGTCAACAAACTTAAATTAGTGCTCCACTAGAAGGATATATCTGCAACATCAGTTGAATCAAAGCAAGAAATTAAATTCTGCTGTGCACTTTCCAGAGCCTCAGCATGGAAGGTAGCTTTGAAAGAAGTGCATTGCGCATGTGCAATGAAGTATGGCTACTGGCACATGAGCTCAGCAATAGAACTTGCACTCCACTGACACAAGACGCAAGAAACAACTTGGCTGAAGCAGAAAGGAGACTGCTTAAGATAAGTGGCAGCCAACTACTTTTCTTACACGGCAAAGGGAAGACTCAGAAAGCAAGAGCATAAGCCAGCTCTGGGCTTCACCTGGGGAGACGGCAGCCGCTGAAGTTGCCAATGCCTGCTGCTCTTGCAGGATTGACTGGTAGACAGTGTTGGTGTTCTCCAGCTGTTGTATCAGATTATGCGAGAGCTGGTGCCACCCTGGCACCATCATCAGGCTGGAAGCCCCACCAGGAAACCGATCGCACGGGTATCCGCTGTCGTCAGGTGACACCTGGAGCCATTCACAGAGGAAGAAGAAAGAAAAAACAATGGAAATACATACTGTTTGAGGGCTAAGGAGCCCATGGTTAAGACACCTAGGAACAGGAATTTACTATTTAAGTTAAGACGATTTTTTAGCATGCAACCTTATGCACCCTGCCTACTGCTGCCAGCAAAAGTTACTAATCTCTACAATGATTACTATCAGTGAAGCATTGCAGGTGAGAATAAAAAGGGGTACAGTTGACTGCATTTACTCATACAATGAAGCCATTTTTTTTTATTAAAAAAATTTCCAAAAATTTGGGGGATGTGTTTACTATATGCAAGCACTGTACAGTGCAGTGCACTTATAACGATATTAAAAAAACCGGAAAATCTGATTGTTATAACCGATTATTGTTATATCTGGACTGGCAAAAAAAAGCTAAAAGAACACACCCATGCATGTAGCTATTACCCCATGTATGTGGCCATTGCCACCGGTGCTCCTGTCAAGGGGGTGCTCCTGTCAAGGGCGCACAGCATCTTGGCGCTCTACCAAGTTCGCGAAGTGAGCCACCACCACCCCCTCGGGAGCTCCCATCAAAAGATAAACACACTGATCGGGCACGGCATCTTGGCCCGCTGCCAAGAACTGCACTGCGGACAGCGAGAAAGAGGGGAACGCGCGAGAATAGCAAACGCTAAAAAAAAAAAAGAAATGTAAATTTTCAACCATGTCAGGCAGAAGCTACATTTGTGTGAGAGCTCCCCGCTCCAGCGATTGCGATGACAACAGTGCTAGGTTCCCGAGTCTCTAGGCAACGCTCCCTCACAGAGTTTGCCATGCCAGTCCGTTTGTAGTTTTTTTACGTCACTCGCTTCAAAGTATTCTATTTTTTATCAAACTTTCAGACAAATTTTCGTGGTAAACGATATCCGGATGGCCAGGATCCTATCATTGTATCTGTTATTTTGCCGATAATTGTACCCTTACATTACATACGGTTTATTTTTTAAATAGGGGCAATGAGAGAATGGATAAATCTAAAGAATTTGATTGTTATAAGCGATATATCGTTATATCTGGTATCGTTAAAAGTGGATTACACTGTATGAGCAAAAATTTATTTTTGATAACAGATATAGTTGGTGCATTCGTTGTGCAAGTAAGTAGTCACATGAACAAGGCGATCTGAATGCCATAACTACAACCATCATTGCAGGTGACTGAGCGCCGGTTCACATCATTATCCAATCATGTCTTTACCTTATTTCCAATTCAGAATGCCTTGGGGAGACGCGACGTCTAACAATAAACTGCTTCACCAGCCTCTTTCATTCCGGATGGTTCCTGCTCACCGTCGTATGAAATCGGGCGCATGTAATTTTGTGTCTTATAATAGAGACATTTCGTGCATTACCTAAGGAGAGTTCACCGGACCCATGCCAATTCACCGTAAAATGTGAGTTGTCACATGTGCAGGGGATGCATAATCAAGGTTGCATTATATTTCCGAGGGTTCTTCCATACTGTCATGGACAATGCATGCAACAACGCAGGTCGCTCGTGAATGCTGACTACTTCGACAGTTTCAATGATCCTGTTTCAACGCTGACTATTTCGGCTGGCCATCATGCCTTTGGAATCGAATCCTCTCTGCCAGCCTTTCATATTCACACCATACATCTCAACAATTGCAAGGAAAACAGCGAGCGGCCTGCAAATGCACCATAAGGGTTCACAGAAACGCTTTAAACCAAGAGAAAATTGAACATGGCTGCTCCCAAACCATGGATTAATGATGCTTATTTTTGAAACCCAAACTTTCGGCTAACAAGCATATGCCAGTAATTATGTCCACTTATTGCACGCACCGTTTTCTTTATTTCTCCAGAAAAAATGGCATTGAACAAATCCGGGAACAATTTTCAGGAGAAATAACATCCTGTCCACACAACTGGAAAGTTCGGTCGAAATTCAGAAGAGCTAGCAGTTTGAGTGACGGGAGAAAACATTACAACTTTTATTCCAGTAATTCTTTCTTTCGTTGCCAAAGAAGCCCCAATGAAACCATGAAAAGCATTGCAAGAACGGGCACGTTTATTCTGCTTCCACTCGAATCAAAGCTCGTGTACAGTAGAAGTTCGATGATACGATCACGGTCGATTGGTTGAGTGTCGTGCGGCCCGCACACCACCGCAATTGGCAGTCGTGCTGTATGCGCCATGAGCAGTGTGCAGCGGTGCGCGGCCGTTAATAAATCTCATCAATTGCAAACATATCTGCACGAATGCAATTCCTGTGCTTCTGCAAACAAATTTTGTTTGTTTTTGGACGATACTAGTATTTTCGTGACCTTGTGAGATTTGTATCATAGAAATTCTGCTGTACTACCTGCACGCCAGGAAATGAAGACAAGTCACTGACAGAGATAAAGTGCAAACTCTTCACTGTGCAGACATCAATGCTTACTATTTCGCCCTGGGCGGTAGAAGACTGCTGACGCTGCACGGGTGCAGCGGAGTAGCCAGCAGTGCCCTGCCAGTTGCCCCACTGGCCACCTCCACCATATGTGCCGTTCACTGCTGAGAAAGTGACAAGTAAAATGTTATATTAAAAGAAAAAGCTTTACAGTAATTACTTCATCGAACACGTTAGAATCACCTGGCAACCAAGCACCTCTTCAAAGGTCCCTAGCTGACACCTAGACCGAAAAATGTATTCAAACACAAACTGCTTGCATATTAACTTTGTTAAAAGAGGCCTTCTAGGTATAGTTTCTCGCTTTATCGGCGATGCCACTTAATAGCTTCAGTACATCTATTGCTGCCCTGATGTATATGCCAGGTCAACTTCTCAATATTCTTAAGATCAATGGGTGTAGTAGCGAGTGCTGGGTATCTACCATGCTTGCAGGTTTGGAGAGGGCCAAGATCAATGAGCAGCAAGAGCATCTTTGTGACAGAGCCTTAAGGCACAAGCCAAAGCAAGTCATGCCACACAGTTTAGTCTCCACAAAAGCAGCTGCCTCACCCCTTGGCACGTGCATGCTGGTCAGCCGATTGTTTGTGCGCCCCGGAGTGGCAGTAGCTGCGTCCACAGCTGTAGACTGCCGATCCTTCCGAGCAAGAGGTGGCGGCATAGCACGGGCTGCATCATTCTCCCCATCACTGTGGCTGCCTTCATGTCAGAAAGGGTGAGAGACAAACTCAGAGCCCAGCCAAAGAGAGAACATTGTGAAAAAATCCATAGAAGGTGCTCCAGTAAAAAGCCCATGTGGGCAACTTATTAAAGCTGCAGTGGTCGAACAAACATTGGTTTCTCTGCGAAAAGGCCTTCAGCCCATGGGCTCATGTTGTTACGCATAGGCCCAACAGCACAAGCGTATAGAGTGCAAGCAGTGAACTGAAAGGAAAAGTAACCGCAATCTAGCAGAACCTGTTGGATTTGAGGAGTGGTGCTCATGCATGTGCAGCCTGCACACTTATATGTGACTGCATGCATGCATTTGCCTTGCCTCTTAATCTGAGAGGCATGCACATTCCCTGCAAATATTCCTCACAAATTTTGTTTCCTTTGACTGACACGGGACCACTCATTGGCTCTAGACAAGAGTGATTGGGCCTGTAATATGAAATGCTCGCGTGCGACTTCATAGACTTGCCTTATTTTGTTTGCGCACACTGCTGCAAATTAAACGACAGCAGAAGCACATACCAATTCGCTTATGCTGTGTCCAAGAAGTGCTTAGCTTATAGCAGCAACTCCAAGTTAATGTCTGCACACAATAACCTTAAGAATGTGTCACACCACGTGAGCATGCTTTCGGCGGCATATATGCTGGCAAGTACGTGTGCATAATTTTCTGTGAAAACTGAACCAGCCAAAATCAAGCGCTTTGCTGGATGCTCCCCTAAAACATAAGCTAACACTTACATAGGAGCATTACCCATTCCCGCAGTGCAGACTCTACTGTTAGAACATGCAGCAACAATTAAACAGACCTTGCAAGAGTGTATGTTGGCCATACATTTGAGTTGCTCCGAAGCGGAACAGTTTTTTCCTGTGCACAATTAAAACAAGGTTGTTTTTCTTTTTGAGTAAAATTCAATGCACTTAATTTCATAAAACGAGCTGATGACCATTTTGACTTTTAGGTGATCCCTGTACACACTGAAAAATTTGAAGAACATGACTGATGTCCTCAATGAGCAGGTATTCATAAGTCTATTGCATGTGCCGGGCAAGACATTTTGTTTCGCACTAAGGCAACAGGAAGCAGGCACACATTTACCATCAGAGTCGTGGCCTGCCTCGACGCTGCCCTCTTGCCTGTCTTCATCATCATCCTCATCGTCTTCCAAGTTCTCCTGCGTGCTAGAGCCACCCCATGTGGCAGCGATTGTCGTGTTCCCTCCAGCCATGACACTTCCTCCTGGCCCTGAAGCACGGCAATGGGCGAGGCGACAAAGAATTAGATAAAAGCAGCACACATAGCAAACCAAAGAAGGCCACAAGAGACAGGGGCAGGGCCAACCCAATTTGAGGGGCTTGGCTATGGCAGGATACAACTTAAAAAAAAAAAATGGTAACAATAAGCCATGGTCTGTGGCATACTGTATTATTCAGCTGACAAATCACAAAAGGAGGTGAAATCAGCTCTTTAATGTTTGGCTATCGTAATTATTCGATTCTAACAAGCCCTTGATTGTAATGTGCACCGATTTTTCACGATCAGAAAAAAAAAAAAAGTGCTATGCTTTCAACTGTAATGCACATGAGTTTTTCATATTTAAATAAAGAAATGACTCTTTTCACTTGTTGCAATGAAATAAATGATGCCACCACCTCAATTGCCTTTCTGGCAGATGCCTCTTCACCTTCGAAATGAAAATACACACGTTTTCATTACATAGCTCAGAGGTTATGGTGCTCGGCTGCTGACCCGAAAGACGTGGGTTTGATCCCGGATGCGGTGGTTGCATTTCAATGGAGGCAAAATGCCAGAGGCCCGTGTACTGTGCAATGTCAGTGCACATTAAAGAACCCCAGGTGGTCATAATATCCAGAGCCCTTCACTACGGCGACCCTCATAGCACAAGTCGATTTGGGACATTAAAACCCCGTAAACCAAACCTTTACATAAGGTCTAAAATCCAGTACCTGCTGGCTTTGAACTCTGTAGGCATTAGGCCTTTCTGCAACCAGGTGCATAGCTCGAACTTAACAGAATTCCACTGTCATAGGCCCACGGGCTGCTCGCTGTTGTTGCACGAAGTCAGCAAGCTCTCCTATTTCTGGAAACTGGCCCTTCTTTGGCCCATTGCAACCCTTCCGAGCCGACCTCGTGGCAAAAATCCTGTCTTTACTTCCTCTAATAAAGTACATGTTTCAGGAATACCAAACGCATGCAAGGCCATTTGACTGCCACTCGGCTCCACACACAGGTTAGATTTTTCTTTTTTGAACCAGCTTCGTAGTGAACTTGGTACGTCTTCACAACCGACGCTTCCACAGAAGCTCAAGTCTAACATGGCCTATTGCAGTCTTGATCTTGTTCGAAAGATGGCGCTACAACGATTTCCGAATGGCTGGCACAAGCATTTCAATTGTGATTTTCCCAACTTCATGTTTTCTGCCAACATGAATAGACTCACAGAAATTTATGCTACGTTTTTAGGGTACAATTTCGATTACTCTTATATCACTGCATTCAGAAAGAACTAAACTATGGAGCTATGCTATCTTTTTATGGATGAGTCAAGTATACTAAATTTTGTGACCAATAATGTCACCTTATTATATTTCACAATTGTGGTGCTTCGACAAAACTGAACATTTTTATACAATTACATACCTTAATAACAATATATATAGCATGGCTCTGTGCGACAGGCCTTCGGCTACAACTCCATTTTAATTGGAACCAAGAAATATTGGGATAAATTATCTTAACAACCTATAAGAAATTAGGCTTCAGTTATTTTTCCCATAATATGGGAACTTGTTGAGATATGGGAAATTGTTGTTGATTGCAACTGTCTTATTTTTCTAAACAGGAGCAAGAAATACATCTCCTATACACCTTATTTCATTATAATATCTTTAATAATAAAAATTTTCATTTTAAGACTGAGTGTCCCCTTAAAGGGGCTCTGAAACGCCTTCCGAGGAGAGCACATTAACTCACTTAATCACTGCACTGTGTTGTCATGAAAACCGGAGCCAAATAATACTCTTCTACACGCAGCAGACGACCCACAATCACGCGTCAAAGTTGGCGAGCCCTTCCCGGCGACTTTTTCATGCTCGCGCCCTCATCCGTCCCCCGCATCTGCGTAGACAAGGTGAGAGGTGGCCATTGGTTAGGTTCTTACAGACGCCAGGCAGCTACCGTGGCCGCAGCCAATAAGCCGCTTAGCTCCGGCAGGTCGGGAAGCTCCGCTCCCGGAGGGGGGGGGGGGTCGGTGAAGGAGCGCCTACCTTCCAGCGTGCAAAAAGTGACGAGAGGAGAGGGAAAGGCGCAAAGACGCTGAAATTCAAATTTTAACTACATATAACTCAGCTTCTATAAATCGCATTAAAAAAATCGTTGCTGGACACTATTCGTGAAGCGGCGTGCTTCAATATCCCATGCCGCAACTTTATTAGAGCCCCCTTCACAGCCCCTTTAATGGAATGCTTTTTGTTGCCATTGGGGTGGCTTACAGGCTACAAAGAAAAGCGTGCGATCGTGTTGAAAGTGGGACAGCTCTACCGCAGCTTAGAGGCTACCGCATGTGGTGCGGGGCAGATTGAGGGACAACAGGGGGGTGGATGTGTAGCCTGAAGAGCTCGCTTCTTCTAGTGGGTTCCCTATCTTAGTCTCCGCAACCGTCATTGCCTTGGGAAACACTGTTCTCGCTTCGCGCAGCACGTGTAGAGTCGCGCGGCACCAGCAGCAAGTTCACGGCAAGACCTGCGGCCGTGTCATACAGTCTGGTATGGGTGACGTGAGGCGGTGCAGGCATGATGAAAGCTTTAGTCTCGCTGGAATAAATCTAACATTACCGGCTGTATTACCGGCTGCAAACGAAATGTGGGAAATGGCGAAGTGCACGATTTCTGAAACTGTTTTTTTTAGAGTGAAGTGACTTTCTTGAAGTTTAGGAATTTTTCCGACCGTTTTAATTATTCGGACAGAGCCCGAAAAACCAGTCGGCGACTGTAAAGTATAAAGAAGTGGTGCGCAGGCCTCAACTAAATTTTGTTTTCACCTGTCACCAGTGTTTTAACATTCTGTATAATGCAAGATATTTCTGTCAAATCAGTTTAGTAGCAGCTGAACAATACTTCTTCCTTTTCACATATCTAGATAAGGATACTGGAGCCAAAGAAATTCCTTAAAGAGACACCAATGACAAACTGAAAATCACTTATAATTTGACTGGAAATATAAGCTAGAAGAGGTAAAAAAAATTAAATACAGGCCATCTTCGCTAAGAAACTGCAATGATGTCAAATGCCTTTCTTGCTTGCGAATTTTTATGGCTAGACTGCACCACAATACACCTGAATTCAGAATGGGGGTGCATAATTCTTTGAAAGTCGTCCTCATGGGTTTGAATTAAATGACAGGAAAAAGTACTCCATTTATAACTCTACATTTCTCCGCAATACACACGTTTTTCCGCCAAATCAACGTTGACAGAGCCATGAAAGGTCAAACAAATGAGTGTTACTAAGAGCCAAAACTGCATGCAGTTGTCCTCAATATCCCCTTGAAGCAAAAGGTACAGTGTACTACGCACCGTCCATGGGCTCCGAGCTGGCAGAACATGAGCTGGGGCTCCGCACGTCCTCGTTGTGAGAGTAAGAGAGGAGCTGCTTGCTTCGCTCCTGCTGCAGAAGCTCTTCCAGGATGGCTTTGTCGCGACTCAGCCCCGATGACTCAAGGTTGGACGATGAGTGATCCTGAGAAACACGACAAGCGTTACACAAGCTGCAATTGATTCCTCCAAAGCTTAAAGCAAGCCCTGCTCATCCAATGCTCTGGTGCGTGGAATGAGGATTTACAGTAATCCCTTGCTATAACGAAATCGCTTTACTCGAATTATCGCTTTGTTCGAAATTTCTTCCGGTCCCGATCCAAACGCATGCATTTTAAGCCACATTACTCGAAGCGCACGAAGAGCTTGACCCGCTTAGAGCGAAGTGACGAGTGAAGGCATCGCCGCCGCGGCAGCAACCCTTTTGCGCATGCAGTGTCAAATTAATGCCGCTGACGAATTAGTGTCATGCAGGAACAGAGCAGGCCACAAAAGTACCAAAACTACGACCAATCACCTGCCTAGTAACAGGTACCAAGCGAGTGCCGAGTGCCCCCAGCTGTTTTACAGCGGATGTGAACGGAAGCGCGCCCGAATCGGTCGCAGTCGCATTGCTGGTGTCCCCCGTGAAAGAATCCAAACAAAAATAAAATTTTCGTGACGCTTTGCGATGCCAGAAAACTGCAGCCTCTTGGATGCCGAAAAGTGGTCAAAAGACCACGGGCAGACTTGCGCCGTAACATTCCGAGGGGTGCGCTCGGTGAGCAAAATTTTACCACTCTAAAGAACATTTCTGGCACTGAAAGGTGCCAAAAAGCACAAAAGAAGTGTCCCTCCGATTATGAGCCGATAGAATTATCAGCCCATGAGCAAGCGAGGTAAGCTTTCGGCAACGAACTGAGCTGCTCCCTGGCTGCTGTAGTCGTCGCTAAGCCTAACTGGTTCACATCGGCCAAAGCAGACGAAGCTCTCGAAAGCGCGCGAACAACGTCATTCCCGAGAGCTTTCGCTGCAAACAAGAAGGCGACCCACAGGTCGCACTTGCAAGCATGAACAACGGTGTTGTCGAGCTGCCGCCTGGTCGCAAGCGACCGCTGGTCGCACGCCCTTTGCCGTGTTTGACGCGAGGAGCTACGTTAACAAATTGGGAAGACAACTTTGGGGAAGCCGGTCTAGAAATTTGCTTGCCGCTCATCATAATCGGCCTGCACCGCAATAAAACACCGCCCCTAGCTTCGTAGCACTTTTGACAGTGCAAAGCGACCGATAACTTGCCGAAAACACGAAAAAGCCGAGCATGCCAGCGGCGAGTCAGGCTGTCAACATGGCGGGTCAACGCAACCATGGTGTTTCCCCGGTGATTTTCTCGAGCCGGTAATGCTTGATTCGCACCATCCGACTAGACAAACGGTCTAAATGCGTGGTAGGGTCATTGAATTTTGTTCCTAGACATACGTCAACGGCGTGGACATGACGCTGCGCTGAAAAACTCAATTGCAGACTTCACACCTGTACACCTCGGGAAAAAAAATTGTCCGTAATCATGCGAAGCCCGTCCCCTGCAAAACCGTTCAGTTTTCACGATCGTGCTGCGTGCCTACAATGAGCGGCTAATCGTTTTTTGAGCACAACAAACACAACCTCAGTCTCGAGCCACAGAATTTCCACGCCCCCAACCTCCGCATGAAAGTGGCCACTGTCTTCGCGATTCGAAATACCCCGAAAGGTTGAATGCATGGGAGTGACCGAAGCCTCGTGCAATGCTTGGTCAGATTAGTGCAGGGGTTGCACGCGCCCGATAAGAACTTGAAACAGCCAAAGCTCACTGCCTTTTTTGCACCCGAATACATTGTATTTTGACTTCCTCGCTGTTGCGGCGCAATTAAAGCTCGACTGCCTTAAGATTTTCTCGGGCGGTCGCTTATATCGAATTACCGCTTATAACGAATGTTTCCGCCGTCCCGCTGACTTCATTATAACGAGGGATTACTGTACTTGAAGGCTCTGACTCCTCACAGTTCCACTTGAGGCTGGCAACCTGAGACACTATAAGGACGTTGTTTTCAGGCATCGTCAGTGCCCTGATCCTCCCAAGATGACTTGCAGAAGAGCTAGCTCAAATTCCGAACAGGCCCTTTCATTGCAAGCCGAGAGACATCGTTGAATGCCACAAAACAAACAAATAAATAAAATGAAAAACCCCAGATTTTTTACTTTCTGGACCGCAAAAGAAGTACCATCAGTTGCTGTACTGTGGACCCCATGCACCACGAGGGCACCCAGTCCTGACATGCTAAAGTCCAGCCCCACCAGGGTCGCATGAGCACACAGAGCACATTACCGAGGGCACCCACACCCAAGCTACTGCGATGACATTTGCATTTTCGGGCAAAGCCACAGCACCAAAAACGTAGTTCTCAAGAGAGAACACATAAGACAAGCACAGATGCTTATTTGTCCTATCTTCAGGACATTTTAAGTGCGGAAGCAAAGATTGAAAATTCAAGCCAACTAGACCAACCACTCATCTAACTTAAGTCCTCACTGGTAAGCAGGTTAGCCAACGCAGAAGGCTTTCTTCACAATATATCGATACACTGTGAAATTTCTAGTTGCCTCGACAAATGGCTAATGTGATAAATTTCAAAGCGAACTTAACAAAGGTGGAGGATGTTGTGCACCATACCAAAAAGAATTTGGCAGCGCATTTGGCTTTGCAGCCACCTCTGTGAAACTCAAACTGCTCAGCTTGTATACTAGTAAAATTGGACTTCATTATATTGAAGCCAATTTCTTGTTCCAAAAATCAGTGCACAGATTTATTTTATGTATTCACTTCAGGCATCTTGTATACATAACACAAGGCAAGTGAGAACCATTACAGCACAATGTTGGTGGGAGAAATAATGCGAATCAGATCAGCAGAAGCATTCCAATAAAGTGCTTTGGTGCGGCAACACAAGACATGACAGGGAAGAATTGGCCAGGACGGAACTGCGTCACGTGCAACTAATCTTACAGTTTTGTAAGATTTTGTGTTGCCATGCTCAAACACTCTTTTACAGTAGAAGCTCAACACTTTGACCCCCATTAATTCGGAAAAGTCGATAATTTGGACTCACCTTCAGGTCCCGTCAAACATATGTACTATTTTACGGTGTGAAGCTCTAGTTAATTTGGGCAGGCAGCGGAGCCCACACAAGCATGGGTGCCAGAGATGGGGTGCTGGTGAAAGCGAGGGAAGAAACTACTATAGCACGAGTGCATCAAAGTCCAATATGTAAAGGTGCTGTAATGCATACCGCAATTTTTGTGCAATCGCGGAGCCTGAAATTCTTTTTATATTATTTTGTGTGCATGCACCTAGTGTATCCTTTTTTTTTTTCCCCGCGGGGGGTGTGTATTTTGGGAGGGGGGAGGCTGTTGATGGCCGGTGTGTCCTACATGACGCGTGTAGATTCACCAAAAAGCGGCCGCACACTGACCCGTCTGTCACAACTGTGAAAAATGGTTATAGCCCCACAAATTTCTTACACGCAGCACAGTCAATGACAACAGAATTAAAAAAAAAATAAAGGCAAGTTGATGTGAGATATTTTTTTTTTTTTTCTTGCAGCCTTCCCTTACATGGGTGCACCGTGTTTATGTTTCTAGGTTACAGATAAGCTTATCTATAGGCATGACATATATATCGAAGTAGTGATATATCAAAATATTTCTCAATCCCCTTTGTGTGCACTGTACAGTAGAGTTGAACATCTGGTTTATTCGAACTGACGCCTTGATACCATCAACATGAAGTGTATTTTCTTAGAAAGGGTTCCCTTAATTACAGCTCCACGTAATTTGAACCAATTTTTATTCTTCTTTGGGTTCGAGTTACTGAAAGTATGATGAAAATATGCACTTTTGACTGTATAACGAAAACATATAAGCAAAGTACACAATCTTCAAAAAAGAGAAGAAAAAAAAATAAGGAAAAGGCGAAGAGGGCATGCAGTAGGATAGAGAAGAGCGAGAATTCGGGTGTGCCGTAATGCGTTCAGACACATGCTGAGAATGCCACAGCAGTGTCATCCCTTCAGCATTTCCCTACACACTTTCCCTCCGCACACCATCAATCGCCGGTGCATCTTTGTGTGAGCACTGAGTCTTCCCCCACCCTTCTTGCCAACATGATTCAGTTGACGTGCCACATTTCAAAATACATAGCTGTGAAACGAAATGCAACAACAATCGGTGTCAGGGCAGGTGGGAGAGTTTTACCAGTGCCTCTAATTGCATTGCAACACCACCTACCAGATGCTCCACCCCCAAGGAACGCTAGTCACAAGCTCTTACCAGCAAAGTCAGCACACCTGTCTATCCGCCTCCATGAGAGACAATCAGAGAGACAGAAAAAAAATGACAGGGCAGATCGGCAAGAACAACGCAAAGTGTGTGGAAAGTTGCCCGGTGTGTCACTCACGTGTGAGCGATTGCTGGCCTTGGAGGCATCGTAGAGATTCTTGGGCAAGGTAACGTTGTCCTTCTTGGCCGGAGAGAGGGACGCAGCGGCCTCTGCGGGGGCTCCCCTGGGGCTTGAGGGCTGTGGCAGCAAACGCTGTGGGGGGCCCTCGGGAGCGACGCGCAGCTGGTTCTTGGCTGGAGCCTGCTGGCTGGGCGTCAGCTGCTGCCTCAGCAGAGACAGACGCAGCCGCTGCTCCTGCAGCTGCTGCTGGAGGCACTGGCGCTGCTGCTCCTTTCGCTGGTCAGCCTCACCACTACACAGAAAAAATGGTGGCTTCAATGTTTGGCAGTATGGACACCAACTTTCTGGTAGCTCGTCAACTTTTTTGGAATGGCATGCAGGACATCAGTACACACGGATCACCATTCGGCAATGCCCAGCAGTAACTATAATTCAATTTATTCTCTCATGTTATATGGGTTTCAATAGCCGAACACTGGCTATAATGTCAAAGTCAACTCCAGGAATATAATCACAGCTTAAATAATTACAAAAATTATAACTAAAAAAACTGCATTTACTATTTTCTACATTAGCAAGAAACGAAGGAGTGACAGCATGACTGGTATAATAGGAAGCTGGAGTCATCAGTGTGCTACCACCACTCAGTAGCGGGGAGAAAGGCATCCCTGCCTTTCCCCTGTTCTGTGGTCACCGCCATGAAGTTACAGAGGCTTGCTGCCCATTCACTCAAGGGAAAGGAAAAGTGGACACATCCTATCGAACTGGACAGCCACCAATTGCTCCTCAAAGGGTGACACCAGAGTGAAGACCCTCGCACTATCTACCTCACAGACCACTCCCTGCCCGCACCTTGTAAAAGAAGGACTCACAACACGGCAAGCCTCTTGTCCATGTTCTTTTACTGGACAGACCAATCTTTTGTTGAGTGTCTATTTCTAAGCGTTAGGTTAACCCGTTGCAGGGCATCATGAAATATGTGTCCCATTTGCTTCAAGTGCCGACACATGGAAAACAGTGCACCTATGCACCATATTTTTGTGTGTGGAAACGAATGTGTGGAAAAGCACAGAATCATGACACAATACAAAGAACTGTTTAACAGTTTGCCATTGCTTGCATGGGTAGCAATTCAATGACCACGCACAAACGTCCCCTTGGTGCAAAGAGCATGTCTTAACGTGTAAGGTCCATGTGTGAGGTCTAAAAAAAGTTTCTGCGGCCAATTGAGTCTACAGCTGCTGAACACGATTTAATACACTGGTGTCAAGAAAGGCTAGGGAAGGCTGCAGGTACTATATGGGTAGAGGAGGTAATGACTGATCAGAATGTTTGTCATCTGCCTTCTGGAGAGGCCATACAGGTATTGTAAGGAAAAGCGAAGAGTGAGGAAATTGAATGTATCACCACTAAACTCTCATGACCATGTCCAAAAAAAAAAACAGATGAGCATTTATTCACCTATTAAATGCAGGTGTCAGGAAAAGGTGGTTTGTGGTTTTGAAAAATACAAGCCCTGAAACAAGTTAGTGGACAAAAAGTGCACGACAGATTCACCAGGCTCTAATAAGGGAGCAAAAATTTTTGTCTGCGTATAGGTTTCCTTTGAGAGCACCCCAGAAAGGTCACAAAAATTCTATGTAGCGCGTGTGCCATCTTCCTCGTGCAATGCAGCACTTTCAACAGTGTCGCAATGCAACATCCTAATGAAGATGTTGCAAATTTGTGCTCACGTAGACACCAAGTGCTCCCAACCCATTCAAGCTTATTTTTTTTTTATCATACCCTTTTTGTCAGAACAAAAGAGGGCTATGTCATCAGCACAGGCCAAAACCTTAACTTTCATACTGTACTAGCGAGAAGCCATGATTAGCTGTGTTTTTGAGGCTGTTGAGCTGTAGGGGCTCAATATATAAGAAGCGAATTACAAAAGTGATATCGAATATGCAATTTAAGGAAAATATGTTTGGTAAGCTCTTGGTTGTCATGGAGAGCCAGTGTTCTCATGAGGCTTTTGATGAATGGATGTTGGAGGTGTGCTGGCTGTGTGACTGGCAACTCAGTTTTGGGGTGATGGAAAGTTGTCTGTAGCTGTCGATACAGGACAGCATCCTCTCTCAATAATGCGTGGTAAGGTAAAGGGCGCATGCTATGATCCTGATGGCACTCATGCAAGTACTCTGCTTAGGAAAAATTTCCAACTGACACAAGCTTCAGGGGAGACCCATTACTCGCACAACGGCGTCTCCAAAACTGCTGGAGCCTGCTGATTCTGTAGACGCAAAATCACCAGCTTTTCCCCTTATGCCCCCCATCAGATGGATTCTAGAATATAAATCACCGATTTACATTAATTTTGAGTTCATTTGATTTTGCGGCTCTTTCAGTAAGTTCCTATACTTTTGCTGCAGACAATATTAAAATGGGCAAAGTGAAAACATCTTGCATAAAATAAATTTTGCATTTTTTATTGTGTATACTAGTGTCATACAGAAATGTAAACAGCTTAACAAGGTTCATTAAAAAAACTGAAGTGAACACTTAAGCTCTGCCTTAAGGCTAAGACTTCTCAACTTTACATTTATAGATCGCTGGGAGTC
Source organism: Amblyomma americanum (assembly GCF_052857255.1). NCBI lineage: Eukaryota > Metazoa > Arthropoda > Arachnida > Ixodida > Ixodidae > Amblyomma > Amblyomma americanum. Next base: position 194,103,776 of record NC_135500.1, on the reverse strand, counting down.
GTGATACCAATCCTGATGCCGTGGTGCAGTGGTTAAGCAATGTGCAACTGCCCTGTGATGGCAGGTGCTACCACTGGTGGTCTTGTGAGACCCAAATTGCTCTTCCTGATCAACCTCCTGGGGCCAATTGTTAATTTAACCGTCACCTGCCAGTTGCAAGTTTGCTCACTCAAGGTGGTCAACGTGGTCGGTCTACTCACAATCCGATGGGCAGGTTGCGATGGTGCCACAAAGTAATGTGACCGAGGCGGCCCATCTAGACTGCCAGAGCAACCGGAGAAACTGGCTGCGAGGCTTCAAACAATTACCAACGCCGATGCCGGAGAGTTTTTTCCAACATGGGGGTTAGTTAGTGCTCTAGCGTTAAAACCCGTCTGCATATAATTTTTTTTTTTTTTCAGTCCTGAACTCGTTTGAACCCATTTGGACCTGTCTGAACAGGAGCGGAATGTCGCCCCAGAGCTGAACCTGAAAGGCGTGAACTTGAACCTGAACCGAATCCGAAAAAATTCCCGTTTGACACCTCGGTTCTTAGTGAGGCTCTGGTTTTGTATCCAATGGTAAAACGCCCGTGCCATTCTGAGGTTAAATTGTGGTGGAAAAAGGTGGCATTAGAATCAGGTATATATGGTATGTGGGCAAGTATTGCACTAAATTTTACTCTGGCCACTGCGCACAGGTGACTCACCTAGATGGCGCACCACTTCCGGGGCCACTCCCTGCTTGGTCACCACCGCTGTCTTGAAAAGAGGCAACTAAGGATTGCAAATGCTGCAGCTGATTGCGTGTTGTCTGCAGCTGCCTGCGAGCCAGTCAAAGAACAAAGTTTAACGCAAGGATTTATTCAGAAAAAAAAAAAGAATAAATATAAGCTCAGCGGGCTGGATTAAAGCTCAGTTGGTGAGCACTAACGTAACATCAGCTAACACTGTATTATTATTATTAATGTTATTATTATTACACATACATAGTTAAAGCTGGATGTAATGAACCTGCACGTAGTGAATTCCTCAATATTAAGAAGTTTCTTAATTCCCCAATGCCACCCCTATTGAAGAGCGTGTTGTCGGGCAAGTTGGCTTTGCATGATATAGAAGAAGTTAGCGCAAAACTTAGACGAAGACAGAGTGTGTTTCTTCTGTGTTTCTTCTGTGTGTTTCTTCTCTGTCTTCGTCTAAGTTTTGCGCTAACTTCTTCTATATACCCCTATTGAAGCGTGTGTATTTGTGAACTCCATGTAATGAAGGCATTGTGGCAGTTGACCTTTATATAATGAACTCGATAGGCTATTTTATTAGTTAATGCTGCATTACTTAAAATTAAGCCGTATTTGAAGCAGGCATTGACAAGACACGCCTTGCTTTGAAGCCATCGGTGCCTCTACAGACATGGACCAGGGTCGTTTAAATGAATGTTTTCACTCTCTCTCTCAGTGGTAAACGCAGCAGTATCTGCAGCTTCAGCTTTTGTGGAATCACGCTATGAGGCACTAAACAGTTTACGCTCAAAAGCAGTGCAAAAGCACAGGACGTAGCAGAGAAGACATGAGATAACCAACGCGTGCTCCTTGTTGCCACTTCTCCGTTGTTCATTTGATGTTCATGTGATTCGGGCACAGACAGTTGATGTGTGTCGGGAGAGGGGACAGCGGAAAGCGCCAGCTAAGTGAGGATAATAGAGTATGTTTCCTAGGGCAGCAGAGGGGGCATGTGAGAAGAGGCAGGCACCTATGAATCCTTGGCCCCCAACGATTAGAAGCGTCACGTGACCCATGGGTGGTGATTGTGGTGGGTGATCCCAGAGTAGCATTATCAACAAGACCACGGAAGAGTTCTTCCTTTTAACGGCTTCAAGTAATGGGAGTTTACTGAAAATGTTTGCTAGGTGATTTCACCTGCATTCATTGCACAGTTTGGTTTCATTTTAGCAGTGTCCTTTCGAGTCTTCATGCAAAAACTGCATGTAACAGAAACCTATATGTAATGAAAAATTATGGACCTTTTTCAGTCTCACTATGTCCAGGTTATTTCGAACTTCCTTGATTCAAACTGATGCTTTGCTTCATCAACATAGAGCACATTAAATAGGCATGATTATAACAAATTTTCAGTGTCCTTTGAGCTTGAATTATTGGGATAATAGTAGAGTTAGACTCCTGCTACTTGAGATTTCAAAGAAATGTAAAAAAAAGTCTGAATTATCTGAATTAAACTATTGAATGTTCCCCCAAAACTGACAAAAACCATTTGCGTGAAGGTAAAATTTATTTAATGATAAGCCAGAAAGTGGTCATGTCAGTTTAAGATGAAACGTGTGCAACAACGAGTATACCTCGCAGTTCCGTCAAATGCTTCAATTCATGCATACTGAATTGGGACTGTCACAAGAAGGACTGCTCTGTAATAGAGAGGACTTTGTGGCTTCTTGCAGTGTGTGATATGGTAGCGCTGGAAGTATTTTGCATGTAGCATCACACATGAAGAGGCTTCACCGCAGAAGAAAATGAACAGCACGTGACAAGCGTGAATTGTTGGGCAAGTTGGTTCTGGTTTCAGCAAAAAAGGACCAGTGAAGAACGAGACGCAAAGTGTGTATGTGTGTGCCTTCTTCTGGTCATTTGTGTCATTATTCACTGGTTCTTTTTTGCTAAAATAACAGAAATTCCATGCAAGTGGAATTGTACACTGGCGCTGGAACAGCAAGACTCCTTTGAAAAACAAAACAAGAAAAAGATCAGAAATTTAGTATTTACTGTTTAAAATGGCATGCAGCTATAGGCCAGCGCCTCCTTTATACTTTCTGTGCTGGGCGAACGCTCTCCTCAGGCCATTGGGCGCCGGCTCTGCCGCTGCTCACGGCTGCTGCGTGGCGGCACTGTGTAAGTAGAATACGTCGGGCGTGTCGGGTGCCTCGATGCCTGCTCTCCTCGAGAATATGAGAAGCTGGGCTGGTGCTGATCAGCTGCGCACAGTACGAATCTTGCTTTCCTGTTTGCATTCGTGTTTAATTGCATTCATGCTTTCCTGAGGCTTTTGCAAATAGGGACAAATTATTTAGAAGGGCTAAAAAAAATATATGTGTATACCCGTGAATTTCTCACAGACGAAATGTATCAGGCGATTCTGGTCACTACCTATTCCACAGTGGCGTGTGTCAAATATCTGCTGACAGAAGAGATATTCTTTTTCGTCCCCACCCGAAAATTCAACAGCGATCCAATTGAATCCCTGTTTGGTAGTTTGCGAATGTCATCCGTGTGTAACGAAATGTTGAATGTTCGGGCTGCACTGTCAGGTCTCGGAAAGCTACTGAAGACCGGGATCGCTGTCTAATTCAGCATCCAATATTGCCCACAAAGAATGTTCTTTGATGTCAAAACTCATATCCACTGATGTCCTTTCTTCTGCGCAACCAACTTCTACTTCAGCTCTAAAGCTTGCCTTGACGTCGATTGTGCAAGCAGCACCGAAGCTGTCGAAGGCAAGATTGGTGCTTCAGAGGCTTACTACCACAATTTTGCCACAGCACCTGCCATCGCTTCAGATCTCGGCTACTGCTTATGTGGTAGGCTACATTGCACGAGTTGTCGGCGAGCATATGGATTGCGAGAACTGCCATGTACGAAGCCAGTTAGCAACCAGCCACTCCTTCAGTTCACCCGCAGCCAAGACCGAGATGATGGGCTGCTCTACCCGTCAGATCAACTTCTCTTCGTTCTCGACACATTAAGAGCTTTTGCTGACCCCTCCCCGCAGGAACCTCAGACATTGCAAAAGCCACTCACTACATTAGTAGAGCACGCTGTCCCGGCTCTTTGTGCTTCAAAGTTGCTCAAGTGCAAGAGCGATGGCAGCAATGTGCACACGCTTAAGCTCATGAACCTTATATCAGCTTGTTTCCTGAGGCCGCTCCTCTGCAACTACGCATTCAATGTTACTGACAAGCATGACGTAGTTAAACATTTTGCAAAAAAGCCCCTTTCGAGAAAGTACGTGAAACTATGAGAGTGGCATATGCTTAACTGCCATGTGAGAATTGGCATCCACAATAAATGCTTTTTTTTTTCGAGTTGGAGTAAGTTTTGACTCACAATGCACCAATACTGAATGCATGAACCTCTATATCTTTTTTTCTATTCGAAAAGTGTGCTGAGGTAGTCCGCGCAGTGTTATCTGCAGGCAGATGGTGCAGCGCCTCACGTTACATAGCTGATGGCACTGACAGCAGGGCGCATCTTTCGCGCCGTTGAGCTTCAACACTGACTCTAGAAACCAATGTTGCAGGAAGTACGCGCCGGCTGTGGCTTCGGTGGTGACAGTGGTAACTCTCAAAAACATTACGAAGGAAATGCGGGATCAGGTATCGCTTTGGAAGCAGTCTAACGGCTTTACGTACTACTTAGCGCATGCCCTTCCGGCTTGCGTGTCATCTGTTACATGAGCAGACAACAGCACACAACGGAGCTCTTTCAGCACCCAAGTTTTCAGTATTAGGTAGCTGCTGCCAGACACTGGTTTCAAATAACGACTCTCAGACAAGCGAAGTTAAAGGTGACAGAACAATTTTTCACGAATTGGATTTAAGCAGGCATGCACTGTCATATCAGCGCAGCAGACGACGCACGAGCGCATTGCGCAGCAATAACTACAAACGACACGATTAAAATAGGCCAGTTACCTTTAGCGACAAGTGCTTCCGAGCTCCCTTTTAAAAAAGTTTTGGCTGTAATTTAAACAACATGAATGCGGTCGAAAACTCAATGACAGAACAGCTGCGAACGGTCTGCGCTTCTATAAGCGACGGCGCAACGGTGATCCTACTCCGGTGGCAGCAGCGCGTGGCGGCGAAAGGCCGTACTAGCCCCGACGGCTGGCTCCCATTATTTGCCTTTCCTTTTCCCAGACACAGAAAGTATAGAGGAGGCGCTGTATAGGCTCCGCTGGCTGGCTGATATGTGCGGCTAACAGCTGACACCACTGGCTGGAAACAAAGCTTTGAAAAGTAAACTATGCGACTGGACTCACTCTCAGCCTATTGACGGGGAACAGCCAAACAAAAAAGCACACAGAACAGCAATTTTTTTTTTTCCTCGCTTTAGTTAAAAGTGCTTCTTTAAGGGTACAGGGGGCTACTCCGGCTTCTACGTCATTTTAGGGTAACAAAAAAGCAGTACTAAAACAACTCCCCCAACGTACCTGACTTTCTCGGCAAGCAGGTCCCCATTGGTCCTGGTCTGTGCCGTACTCGGCAGGTCGGAAGGTTGCTGCACTGAAGCTGTTGCTGCTGTGGCCCCAACTCCAGCCACAACATCGGGCTCTTCGTTGGCTCTGCCCTCGGCCTCATAGTGCCTCCGTGCTGGGAAGTCTCCCTGCAGGTTGTCTTTCTTGTACCCGGAACTTCCTCTCGGCCTCTGCTGGGACCCCATCCTGGGCAATTAGCAAGTAACGAGTCATCTGATGCTCGTGACAGAGGGAATTGCGTGTCCTCTGAATGGTGTACAACCGGTTCCAATGCATGCGCAGCTTGGATAGCGTCAGTGCCAACACCTGGCAGGTACAGATCTGGGCCCTGTGCTCCCGCTTGCTCACGACTGCTGCTGCACACGCATAGGAAGACCTGCTCTGGCATACATGTGGGCGCACCGCACAGGCATGTGGGGCGCACACATAGGAAGTGACCACGGAGTCTCAAGACTTTGCTATGCATTCGCTTGAGATGGATATATACTTTGAATATCACACATTCAGCTCATATCAAATGTCGAATAGTCGCACAAGCCTACATGACAGCATTCAAGCTGAATGGTTTAAGAGTGGGTAGCAATTCTCAGAATGATGCTAATAAAATGTTTGGTCCGTACCTGTGTTCTAGGCCCTTGCTTGTAATTTTCGAACTTGACCTCAAATTAAACAATGCCGCGGATAACAAGCATTAAAAAATGTTTAAAACTGTCAACAATTAACAGAAACACTGCTCTAGAATAAGTACAAGACATCTGCATATGGTTTCTGAGCACAGCCTTCAGCACTGAGCACAGGAAAACTCCCTTCTTTTTTTTTTAAAGCAAACTGATGGATAGGAATTGGTTTCAATCCGATTTTTAAGACATCTGCTTAGGCTGGGAGGGTCAGGTGAAACCAATTTTTACACAAAAACGAAAAGCCCTACTTATAATAGATTGAAGTTGTCCTCACATGCTTCAAAGCTTCAAAATACATAACGAATACTTCAAGTTTCCGTACAAGTCAGATGGACTTGATCCCCAGTTCGAACACAGCTTATTCAATTTTAAATTCCCCAATTTTAAATACCTGGACAAACCTTCTCACTGACGCAAACCTCATGGGATCAAGAAAATTACTTGCAACAGCCGAAATTCATATCATCAAATAATGAACAAATCTGCAGATGATGTGATTTATTTATGACCAGATGCTATACTGCTCTGTACTCGCGGGTGCGTATTGTACAACTGGCGACTGCAGTGTTGGCGATGTGCAGGTCATATGCTAGAGCACCCTGCTCACGGATGCGTGCTGCTTGATTGGCAATCACGGCATTGGTAATGTGCAGGCTGCTCATTATACCGCTCAGTGCTTGTCAGTGCGTACTGCGTGACTGGTGATCGCGAAGCTGCTGATTTGAGGCCCGTACTGCTGGCGGGCCCGGACGTGGCACCGCGTTTGTACCACGAGTAGGGGCGCAGGACAGTATTCAAAACACCCGAAATTTTGCACACTATACACAATGTACTTCAGTTAGTGAATTTTACAACTCCAATTATAGTGAAATTTGTATCAGCCATGATAGTACCACCGAGATTCTATAGCACACACACTGGCCTTCAAATAATCATCAGACATTTACCGCAAATTTCATTGACAGTTGGGGTGGTGTGAAAAGCTGACACCAGTGAGAGTGTTTAGCAACTTTCAGTAGGGGTGAAGAATCTGTTGGGTTAGCTGCTGGGCCATGAGGTGTGGGGGGTAGGGATGTAGCAGAGGCGTGACACATAGTCACGGTTATGATCTGCTGTGCTTGTCAAGCTGGACACCTGCCTTGTCTAACAATAGGCGAGAGTGGTCCGCCCAATAAGTGTGGAACACCACACTTGCTGTTTCTCCCCTCCCTCTCCCATTTCTCCCTCACATTCCTTCCAGTTACGATGTCGCTGACAACACTGCACAACCAAGATATGAAGCCTTAACAACCGTCTCTGCAACACAGACCCATTTAGAGCTCACAAGAAAGATGGCACAAAATCTAGGCTCACAATGCTGTCGGAGGGGAGGAATCACGACTGCCTACTGCACCCGATGCGACTTCTTGGTCAAGGTTTTTGACAGCTGACTTGAGCTGCTGCAGAGTCTTGCGCATCTCGTTCACTTGCCTGCACAGCAAGTTACAGTCAAACCTGGACACAAAGAACACAGATATTACGACAGAACTCTTCCTAAACATTTTTAACAAACACATGCAATTTTTTGCTTTATATATTGGATGTAGTTGGCTATAAAAGAAATATACTGAACTCCCCAGCGCCAAGCAGCACTTCCTTGGATAGCAGGCGGTAAGCTTCGCCGCGCTACGTGGTGGTTGTGTGGCAAGTGCTCGTGCCAAGGTTTATGCTTTTATTTCATAGCTAGTGCATTCATCTCGCAATCGCTGACAGTGCCATGGAAGATACAGCAACGTGGAGAATTGGTAACCAGGTAATCAGCATATGGTCACGCTTCTAGCACCCGATGCAAGTGTTCTGGAAGGAGGCAGTGGCGTGGACGGCTGTAACCCTGCAGAAATGACCCAGCACTCATATTGGCTGTCATGGAAGATGCGAAAACGGTTGTAGCTTTCACTCAGATATGCCATTTTCCTACAACATGGCTGTAACATGAAGAAGCCACCCCAGCTGGCATTTGGCCTGACACCTTCGCATGCTGGTTGTGATGGGTGGGGAAGCCAATCTAACTGGCATCCGGTTTTTTGCAGCTGTGAGTGCCTTCAAAACGGCACTCATGAAAAACCTTCGCAAAAGGTTTTCTAGTTTTCCTGGTAAGGATCAACCGAGCTGCCGTCCCTGCACTGACTAAATTGCACTGCTCTTGGTGAACTGCGGTGACTTGGCAAACTTAAAAGCCAAACAAAAAAATGCATAAGCGATCATATGATGTGATGCGACTAATCTGCGTTAGCAGTGTTGGTTGTACATTTTGCTTTTACACTGATCGCCTTTCCATTACGGCTTTGAATTTGCTTTCGCCATAGGCTTCTGGTGAGAGGAGGAGGTGGATGCAGGCTCGCAGGTGGGAGATGCACTTTTGCACTTCTGGACCCGAAGGGTGCCCTGGAAGGTGCTGTGATCTGCTAAGGGCACTGAGGGTGGAGGATTTGCACATACAAGCACGAAGACCACAGCTTTTTCACCGAAAGAGGTCTGTACTGCTATACTGCTAAAGCAGTAAAAGCAGGCCAAGTGCGGGCACTTCGTAAGAGGCTATGCAGCCCCATGTGGATTTGCAATATAATCCCATGGCCACCATCAAAACAAGCATCCAACCCCCATCAGTAACGACATTAATGAATGCAAAAGCACACAACCTTATACCACCAAGTTCATATTCAAGTACTGTGCCAACCACTCCATCATTACTACAAACCAGAAAAGCCAGCATGATACAATTGTGAAAAATCATCAAAACATAAGTCAAAACTAGAGACTTTCTGAAAATCAGGAAAATGATTTCCTATAGTGCAGTTTCTATTGCAAGAAGAAAATGCAAAACAAAAGTGACATCGCTACCTCCTTTTATCGCTCAACGATGGATGCTCGTATGGAGTAGAATGCTTTGCAGTGCCCCTTGCTGCAGTGTCTCCCTTGGAGCCTTCACCTGTGCTGCCAGCAGCCAGGTTACCTGTATTGGCTTGGGAGGAAACAAAAATAGAACAATGAATGATGCCACTGCAAAGGCAATCAAGCAGAATGCATTTAGCAAACCCTGAAGAGAGCTGCAAGTCAATGAAAATGAGAAAATATGCGCATTAAAAGCAGATGAAGCCATAGAGCCTACTCCTACATCTTTAGCAGCCACTTGTCAAAAGGCATAGCTGCATTACATCTTTTTTAATATGTACACAAGTGGCAGTATTGATGATGTCTATACGGTCAAATAATCTGCGAATAATCAGGCAAACAACAGCCAACAATCTGTTCTTCAAATTTAGCAGCATAGTAAAATACGAGAGTGCACTTCTCAGCATGAAACATCACCAGCCACTGGAAAAAATACTGCGCACGTCATACTCTGCATGTCAACACGCCTGCCAACATTCAGCTACGTGCATATGATGATGATGATTGTGATTTTTTTTATGCCGCAAGGGCATCTGGACCCAAAGAGTGCCATGGCAGAAGGTATTTCTGCTCTACTCAAGGTGGGATCAAAGATTGATTTCCCAAGCATTTCACCCCACAGAAGCCGAGCATCAGGCCAGTGGAAAGCTCATGTCCGTTGTATCACTGGTGGGTACCCAGCGGCACTGGGGATTGAACACCGCACCTCCCGCATGTGAGGCGGGTGCTCAAACCACTAGGCTACCCCTGCGGTCCACGTGCATATAAAACTGCCACTTTTCCTCACTGCGAGTGCTACCTGACTGCCTCAATCTACACAAGCCCTTCTTGGTGCCTGAATCCAGTTACAAATCAAAGGCTCACTTTGAGTGGCAATCCTTGATGCCTCTGACTGCAGTGCAGTGAGTTCACTGAGAAGCTGGTCCACTTGTGACTTCTGCTCCTGCAGAGCCCTGATGTTTTCGTTCAGTTGGCTACTTTGGGGGTCCTCCAGTTCACACTCCTCGGCAGCAGGCTCAGGATCAGCAAAGCCAAACTGCACGCACATACATCCATCACAAAGCAGTATGGAAAACCTACCACAGTACGCGACGCAGAGAAAAACATGAGAAGCATGTTATGGTACAGAGTGCTCCCTCCATCATCATCAACTTAACTACGTCCATTGGAGGACAATGGCCTCATCCGGTGATCTCCAATTAACCCTGTCCTGCACCAGATACATCAAAGTTATCCCCGCAAACTTCCAAATCTAATCTGCCCACCAGATTCTCTGCCGCTCCCTGCAACATTTGCCTTTTGTTGGAATCCACTCAATTAGCCTACTTAACCCCTGCTTATCTGTTCTAAGCATTATGCACTCTGCCCATGTATGTTTCTTATTAACTTCACCTAAGATAGTGTTAACTCTTGTTAGTCCTGAACCCACTCTGGTCTATTCCTGTCTCTCCAGCGCATGAAAAAAGCACTGAAGTGCATACTACTATAATTTATAAGTGGCCCTTGGCTGAGACAATGTCTTATTGAGCATGCACTGTTGTAAAAATTGTGGCTTCTTTTCTGAAGTCTCAAGAACATGTACAGACTTCAAGAGGTGGCGACAAATGCTGCCAACACATCTGAGCTGTTCAAGTGCCCAGGTGTGTGGACATCTGTAAGAAAGCTTTGCATGCAAATGCTTCAATTTCTTCAGCATTGTTAGAGTAAGGAGTACACAACAGACGTCTTCGTTTCTGAATGCCTCCTGGGCAAGACAGGGACAAGTTAAATGTTACTGCGGGATAGTTAAGTCATGCTGGCAGCCTAATTTTCTCTTCACTCCTTTTTGATGGGAAATTAGCAAAAGAGTGTAAAATGGATGAAGGAACAAGGCAGAATATGGCCCTGACAGCAAAGTTACAAAGGCAATAAATTCAGCTGTCCCCCAGTACCTGTTCCACTGGACGTTGCAGCGCTTAAAGAAAACACACAAAATTCACGAGTTGCATTCTTTCTTTTTTTTTTTCCCCACTGTGAATACTGTATTTACTTCCATAATGAACCCACTTTTTTTTTTTTCAGGAAAGTTGATATCAGTTTGGGGGAGGGTTTATTATGTAGCAAAAAAATGTTCATAGATTTTTTTGTGCGAGTTGAAATTTCATATCATACCTCAACCCGCCCTCCTGAACGTTTATTTGTCTGTCTATGCATAATCATCAACAAAAGTGCATCGTCAGCAGCATTTGTGTCGCTAGTGTTAAGCATCATTTGCTTCAAAAGGTGTTTGCTATCATGGTGCAATTAAATTTTTTTATGATAGCCGATGGCGCCGGCAAATCGCAAGTGGTCAGAAGTTTCCACTCCTGACCTCAAGGTTGCAAAATCGCTTAAGAGTCCGAGGGTCCTGCTTCCCGTATGTCACTGCAGTAGAAAGGATTTACAGCGTTCTGATTCAAACTACTGTGCTCCTCTCCGATGCTCAAGCCAACACCACCAGCGCTCCTGTCATAGGGTGCACAGCATCTCGGCACTCTATCACATGCACCGAGCACATAACCCCCGCAGGAGCCCTCGTCAAAAAACAAGCCGTGATGATATTGGCACGCAACATCTTGGCAGCCTGCCAATGTGATGGCGACGACGATGGCATGAAACTGAGGACATGTTAAGAAAAGCAAACACTATAATGCTCAATGATAAAAGTAGGTGGGTGGTAAGTTCATTATGTGAGAGGGTTCATTACATGAGTAAAAATGGTATTGGACAAGGCTTCAGCAACCCTGGATCCCAATTATTACTCATCAATACAGTTTGATAAGTTACTGTTGCATAACTTCAGCACTGCAATTTCAGTTTCGATTTGTGTAGACTGGGGCCTCAGCAACATGCCACAAGTGGGGAAATGCAATGGTGCTACTCGTCCTCTCAAAATCACAGGAGCCTCAGCACGTGCTGTGCCATGTTGTCAGTAGCTTCACTGTCATCATTAACGCCACCACTCACCGGAATGTGTTCACTGCAGGACGAGGGCTTCTCCCAGTGATCCCCTATTGCCCTCATCCCAAACCAGAGACCTCCACCCTATCTCCGCCTTCATGTCACAGGCCCATGTGACTCTCGCCCCCCCCCCCCCCCCCCCCACTTTTCTAGACTTCGCCAATGATTATATTATCTGCTTTCCTTGTGCGCCCTTTCAATGTTCATTTCCTCTTGTTAATGTTCATTTCAGCTAAAACTTGACTACCTCTGGTTTGCTACCCAATCCACACTGTCCTCTTCCAGTCTCTTACTGTTACCCCTATACAGTCGATCCCGGATATATCGAACTCGAAGGGGATCGCGAACTAGTTCGATATATTGATAATTCGAAATATAAAATATGCATGTCAAAAGCTTCTCTAACAACTCCACACATCTCAAGGCAGTTTCCCGATGTCGTGACTAACGGGAACTTACCGATCTGTGCCTCAAAGGCGCATAAAAAAACAAAAACACAGCGCGATGACCAGAGCATTTATTTCGGAAGAAAAAAATCTGTGACCTTTGCTTGCTTTTTTCTGTACCACCAAGTTCATCAAGCTGTCCTCAAGCTTGTTGACAGTGTCCAAATGAGAAAGGCCAGCTCCTTCCATTGCGCCACAACAGCGGCGAATGACGCTGAAAGCTGATGCAAGTTCAGCTGCAGTGCATGGTGGTTGGTCCTCTTCGTCGGAGCCTTCGCCGCTGCTCGAGTGTGCGTCCTCGTCACCCATGATGTCAGCCACAAAATCCGCATCAGCGCGATCCGCTACAGCTTGCACGCCGTCGTCAGCGCTGACGACGGCGTGCTGTAACGCCACCTGGGATGGCGCCTGGGAATGCCGAGAGCTCGCGAAATTCGCTGTCCAGGCATCCAGTGTCATCGTCTTCACTGTCAAGACATCCGTCGTCTGCAGCTACCACAAAGCCTGCTTTGCGGAAGTAGTTCACTATTGTGCTTTTCTTCACGTCGTTCCAAGCACCAGCCAGCACTTGAATGGCTCTGAGGAGGTCCACCTTGAGTTTGATTCCTAATCAAAGGTTGATTAGGAGCCTCTGCACCAGTGGTCGTCTGTACCCAACCTTAAATGCTTTCACAATGCCTTGGTCGAGAGGCTGAAGTTTTGCCGTTGTGTTTGGCAGCAGGAACTTGAGTGTGATCTGCTTTAAAGGGACACTGAGGAGAACCCTATCAAAATTTTTTTGTTAGCAATATCTGATAGTTCGGCATTTCATGGCTTTGTTGACGCTTGTCCGGGAGCGAAAGATGCATTTATATCAAAGAAATTTGGATTCGAAGTTGAAAAATTTTTTCCCGCCGCTCCGACTCAAACTCGAGAACTCTTATGACGACACGGAGAACTCTTATGACGACACAGAACGGAGTGACGTGAAACGTGACGTAAACGGAGACTCCGTGATTTCTGGCAGCTAGCGGTGCGGTCTAGCAGCTGCCGAAATGAAAGCTACCGCCGCCGCACGTTGAAGGCATCTATCGGGGGTCGCCACCGTCGCTTCGTTTACGTTTGCACCGGCGTCTTTGCCAGCATTACGATGGATCCCGTTCCCGAACCCGACGACGTAGTTCTCGCAAAAACTCTGGCCTGCATTTCAGCGACCTCAGCCCCCACAGAGCGTGCGATGCTTTTGAGGGAGCACGGTTAGGTTAGGCGCCGGCGGGTGGTTTCCCCCTTCCTCAGAGAGCAGCCGTTGCAAACTAAATATCATAACCCCAGTGCGGGAGTCGCGAGGGGTGCGTTGCGCCCATCGGAGGCCGGGCGGGGCTTTGGGGCCAACGGATTGTCATTCCTTGAACGGAGCGATTGCACGGCGCAGCAGGCAGCGTCGAGGTCTCCCACGGTTGCAAGGGCCAAGTTATTTATTTTTTGCCACAAAAAAAACAAATGGGTGCTCGACGGCGGTCGCGTTTAAAGTCGGCGGCTTGAAAGCAAAGCCGGCGCACGACGCTTCAACGGCTTCCGCTAGATCCAACGGGTCCACTGGATCTGGCTCTCTCGCCAACTTGCATGTACCTTCAGATATGCACTGTGAATGGATTAAAATAGCCGAGTTCGAAAAGAACAGCTCCGCCGAACTGCCGCAGCTATTGAATACAACGCGCACCTTGCCGCGGAGCCAAATCAGTCTGGCCTGGCTGGCGGCGGCTGGCGCACTCGGCGCGAAATAGATACATGCTCCAATCTCCCCGCCAATGCGGTCAGAGTGCGCCGAAGCCGCCAAACGCGTCGGTGGTCAAGCGCAGTTGGAGTATAGAGGGTCTCGCTTTGACTGACTTGACTTCGCCGTGCAGGGCGCGCGCGCGCGCGCCTCGCCGCAGCATAAACGCGCCTCAACAGAGCCTGCGCTTAACCGCTAACCAACGTATTCAGCGGCGGCATCCATGGGAGCCACTGAAACCCCCGCCCACTCACTAAATAAAAGAAAAGAAGTCCGGTGCCGAGGTTCGGAATCGAACCAGGGCCTTCGGCGTTTGAGGCGGAAACGCTACCGCTATGCCACGACGGCTCAAGTTTCAGCTGTCAATAAAGGCGCGTCTAGTGAATGCACTCTTCTGATGCAGAAATCTCCGCGCTTTCGCTAGGTGTATCCTGGCCTAACAGAGCTAGGCCATCAGCAATTTTTCTGAACTGCCTTGTACCTTGTCTCCCGTTCCTGATAAACGATTTCCGTTAAGTAGTTTGAAGTTGACTAGCACAGCCGGGAATGTTTTGCCGGGCAAGTGTGCGAATACACAAGTGCTGCATTGTACGATCACCGACCATTGTGCCATCATAGCTTTTAATCGACCGTGGCGATCATCTGACAAGCCTTAACAGGCTCCTTCAAAGTTTAACTAGCACTTGAAGCGGTACTTAGAGTTCCTCTGCTGTTCGGCGCTTGTAAATCGAAGCGCGTCAAAAACAAAACCACGGGGCACGCAAAGCTCATAGACGCGAAGCGCCATAAAAAATCGAAACTCTCCTGGCTGCCTGTGGCGCCGCCAAGCATCCGTTTTCTTTGCTTCCAACATTCAGGTTGTCTTTTGCCTGCCTTCCCTGTGTGATAAAAGTGCACTATTGGTTTTAAAACAAAACTTACTTCAATATTGATCTGCGCAACCTACCTTTGTCAGCCTCGGAGATTCGCGACACCAAGTAGGATGGAAAATTCCTCCAAGGTGGCGTCTCTTGTCCTATGGCGTCATCACGCTTGTACTTGCGAGATTGGCCTGTGGTGGCGATACCTGTATTTTGGTTCTTGCTATTTTCTACCTTACAAGAGCTTTGTTTTCAGTAAGAGCGGCGTTTTTGTGATCAGGAGCTGGTATTCTATCGATACAAGCCAACTTCAATTTCTCCTCAGTGTCCCTTTAATGGGCAGATGACATGATGGGACGAACAATTGTCAAGAAGAAGACAAGCTTTGCGGCCAGACTTCTCCAGTTCGGCATCCCAGGCCTGTAGCCACCCAACGAAAAAAATCGCGTGTCATCCAAGCCTTCTTCTTGGACGCGTATCGAACCGGGAGGCCTTTCACATTCTTAAAGCAGCGTGGCGACCTGCTCTTTCCGATAACAAACGGCCGTAGTTTGCATGACCCATCCATATTTGTAGCAAGCAAAATCGATACGCGCAATTTGCTGTTCTTTCCACCATGGCATGCAGTGCCCTAAAGATGCAGAGTCTTGTTTGGCAGCATTTGCCAAAACAGTGCCATCTCATCTGCGTTGAATATTTGCGACTGCGAAAAGCTGTCAGAAATATATGGCCACACTTCGGACAACCACTTCTCTATGTGACTTGTGCTAGTTGCCTCGCTTTCGCCCGAAAGGGTCTTTCCGACGATGCTGTAGCGACTCTTAAATCGCTGCTGCCAACCAGTGCCACCAGTGAAGCTTTCTTCTCCAAAGGCCACAGCAAACCATTTGGCCTTCTCCATGAGCATTGGGCCGTCAACAGGTATGTTCTTGGCACATGTCTCCAAAAACCAGGCATACAATGCCTTCTCGACCTTTTCAAAGGTTGGGACGGCACACGACACGCTCCAGGGCGACTGGACTGCACTGCCTTCAGCTTAACATCGGCTTTGTTCTTGAGGATCGTACTCAGGGTGTTGCGAGGAATTCCGAACGCCGCGGCGACCAACAATTTTTTCTCACCAGCCCCCACCCCTCGAATGATGTCCGCCTTTGTTGAAAAATCCAAATTCTTGCATTTTTTCGCGGCCATGGCTCCGGAACACATGCCAAAAGCGGAAAGAAAAACGCACTGCACCACACTAGTCTCAAGCCTTCGCGTTGGTCTCGTGAATAAAAGGAACAAAGCGAATCGAAAGATGCGCTGCTCCGCGTCTCCGCACTACCACAAGCCCAAGCTGCACTGACCTCGTTCGTCTCGCTGTGCCAGTGGTGTCAGCCAACCAAAACACAGGAAACGGACACCTGCGGTCAGCTTGGTTTTTCCCTCCCGCTTCTCTTTCACACCTAATCACACTCCAAGTGCTCCTCGCCATGTGCATTTTAGCCACACGCCCCTTTCTCAGAGTGCGGGGTGGCGCGCGTGAGATCGCGGGAACATCGCGAGAGCTTCGTGAGGACAAGCGCACTTGCGGGGGTGGGATGCGATGGGAGAAGCGCACTTGCAAGGGTGGAGTATGGTGGGAGAAGCGCACTTGCCGGGGCGCAGCTCAGCACGGAGTTCGATACATCGATATGCCGGTGCATGGGAGTTCTATATACGCGAACAATAGCGGTACACTTTTGCATGGGATTCCCAAGGAGATTTTTCAACTGTTCGATATAGGCAATAATTCGATATATCCGGGTTCGATATATCCGGGATTGACTGTATAACATTCCCTGAATGTCTTGAAATATTTCATGCTTAGAGTAAAAATGTTTAGAAGCTATTGTTCACACACCACTAAAAGCCCATGCGAGCATTAAGGTAGGCTTGCCTGGATGCCCTAAGGCACCCACCTTGCCATGCTGAGCAAGTATGCCCTGCAGCACCTGCACCCGGCGGTCCAGCTGTTCCAGTCCCAGGTCACCCGCTGGGTGGCCTCCTGTGGCTCCAGCCAGGGCTTCAGCCGAAGCTCCATCTGCAGCTGAGTCAGCTGACATGCTCCAGTTGCCATCACCCCCCGAGATGTCCCCGGATGACATGACGGATGCACCTTGGTGCGAGCGCCGCGAAGGCGCACTCCGCTTTGGCTCTCGCATGGCTGAGAGGGGAGGTGCCAGAAGCGTACCGGCAGCAGTCTCACGCTGCATCTGGCTCACCCAATCACTCAAGTCTGTATTTGAGTTGGACAGCTGGTCTGCAAGGTACGCACAAGGTGTTGACAGTCGTTCAACAGCTGAAGGTAGCTCAAGGCATTAATAATTGCTCAGAATTTAAGAACTGCTCAGCCATTTCATTTATCTATTCACTTTAAGACCATCTTGGCCTGTCCAAAATACCAAAAGGAAACAAATGCGAGCACAATGCAAACAAATCATACAAAAAGGCGCAAAGATCAAGTTCTTTCACTGGGGCAAAAAATACGGTTCGACTTCGCGCTCATAAGTAGATGCGTCAATAAGGATGGCAAATAGGTGGCTTTCTCACTACTTTGTGGTGCATACGAGTCATGAAAGTGGCTAGTCTGTTAATATATGTTCCAACTTAACGCTGATTCTCAGTGTGAAAAGAGTTGACGTTCAGGATAACATCAAATATTTATTTGTTTTGCCTATACAACACATAAGCCACAAATACTTTGTATAACTGCATTCATTGCATTCTATTGAATTTTAAAGTACGCTACATTTCACTCGCAGTATCGTCAAGCAGCGGGCAAGAACCTGCAACGTTAAAAAAAAAATGAATTCCTGTCTAACATTGTTACCTTAGGCGATAATGCACAAAAAACGACTGTTGCTCATTCGCTTTGCACATCATACACGTTCAAAAGAAACTGGAAGGTTTAACATGTTCACTGCGGCAATGATTTTTTGAGCACTAATCAGTGTGCGTCATCGCCACCCTTAAATTTCCTTGGTTGTGGTGCAACTAACCCGCAAGTAACAAGTGAAAACAGCTTTTTTGAGATTTCAAGAAATGGCGGAACGAACGACACTAGCATGCTTAGTGCGGGCTGCTCGAAATTTACTGAACCATCACAGGGCTTCATCAAGTGAATCACCAGTGGTGCACTTCGCTCCTCGCACCTGCCAAGTTTCGAAGATGGCTTTAAAGTTTTTCTGAAAGTATCAGAGAACTTATTTCGTTCTTTAACTAGCGGATAGAGTTCAGCACACCATGAACACATGGCTACCGCAGAATGATGCTCCACACCTCCGTTTCATTTGGGAAATTTTATTGGAAACATCTTTATTCACTTCAGTAAGAACAAACGATATTGATGAAACTACAGGGTTCACTCAACAAAATTTCTCAATCTACCTTCTTCACATGGCCACTCTGTGCATGTGTGCTTCTCCTCCCCAGCTACACTGGTTGAAAACTAACCGCCAGCTTTCTACTGCACATATGCAGTTCACATTAGCGACAGGAGCAAGCTACAGGTGGCGGAAGCTGTCAAACATTCACTTGCCACTTTGTAGGTGCCGTGCGCACCTTGTAAAACCTTATCGTGCCCCCGTCTCTGATGTGCATTTGTATTCAACCACATTTCGCCCACTCCCCACAAGGCACCACATTTTGTGAGAAAGGTGGCTTTTCAGCAGCTTTTCGTGCCCAGCACTGAAGCATACCAGACACATAAGTGGTTTTCCTGGACAGTCTGTGCAGAAAGCGACGAACATACCATTGCTCTGGCCTCTTTCACGCTGTTACTGACGATTCCTGCATAGCAGCCTGTGAAACATCTCTGCGCCCTTTGTGATGGTTTGTTAGCTGTCGCGAGTTTGTGGGCACGCTATTTCCCGCGGCATCTCTTGGCCTTGTGGCAAGCATTGACAGAAACAGAACATGCCACCTCCTCTCAGAGTCGAATAATTGGTACTGTTTTTCTTCCAATCATAGAATGAATGACCCACACAGTAACAAGAGTACTCTCAGCAATAAGCTCCACTGCAATTCTCCCCTACCAAATGAGCCTCTTGCAGAGGGAAAGGTAGTGAGATACCATTTGGTCCAAATAGTTGACTACTCTTTTTCCGGAGTTGCAGTCCACAAGAGCTCGAATTTTCATTAGGCACTTGTCATGCCTGATGAAGCCTGATGCAGCAAAAATTACTCCTCTAAATTAATTTTTCTCAACGATATCACTTTCTCATTACACGAAAAAGCTGAATATTCAGGGCCGCATGGCTGGCAAAAGCAATGATCCACCGGTGACTCATGACGTAGTGAACATGTTAATAAAAACATGCACCCACACTCAGATTGAAGGTTAGCCTGTTCAGATTACCTTGCAAAGCTTTTGCTTCTGCCAGTTTATTTTCAGCTTTCTTCTGAACACTCGTGACATAGTCATGCTGCTCTTTTAGTGCGGACAGCTGCAAAAAAATGGAAACAAAAAAAAACAAATGAGAGAGGTATAAAAACAGAGACAAGACAACCATTTCCTTGTTTTCAGCTCAATTAAGTTCCGTTTTATTTCCTTAAGAATCCTCACCTGAGAGATATAACAGGAATAGCAAAGTAAAGGCTCAGGTGAAAGGCTTGCATCATTCTCCATTCAGTGGTAGCCAATTCTCAACTGCTGTTGGATGCTTCAGAAATAAAACAGCTACATATTCTAATTAAATATATGCCGGAACTGTATAAGAACTCATGAAAAAAGTGACGTCCAAAAAGTGTGACTACAAAATGTCATAAAATCAGATGCCGAAAGCTGCTGCAAGCGACTTCCTTCATCATTCTGCGGTGTACCCACAGTGCAGAAATATAAAGTTAACAAATGAGGTCTCCGGACACACATACTGACATAACATAAGGCCGCTGGTAGCAGGGAGCTTCCTCATGAACTTGAGGATGTAGTAAATCATCATTAAATACAAAAATCAAGATCAACAGCAACAGCTTTAAAGATTCTGACCTTTTTTTGAGATTCTAGAATCTTCCGTATGATTGCATTCTGCTGCATCAAGCTTTCCTTCTCATCCTGAAAACAGCAAGGGAGAGAAAAAAAGGAAAGATAGACGCTGTAATGGCATTATGTGAACAGTAAAGATGTCCCTCCGTACCTGCTGAATTTATAGGGCAAAAAGACTAGGACACAAGAAACGAAGTGGACAGGACACAGCACTACTAACGACTTTACTTTGATTGAAAGAACCGTTTTTATACTGCTTTTATAGCGAAGTTGTTAGTAGCGCTGAGTCCTGCCCACTTCGTTTCCTGTGTCTTCATCTTTTTGTGCTGGAAATTCGACAAATATGTACCAACTAGCCTGCAAATATGTCCTCGCACGATTATGTCCTTATCACATACAAGAAAATGATTACCCCACCTCCCCCCACTCAGAAATGGAAAAATGAGGTGGTAGAAAATATATGAACTGTTGCAATTGAGGTGATGAAGTTTACCAACACGCAGCTGCTGAGGTCAGGAACTACTTTGCAAATTTAAAACACTGTAAAGAAACCCTTTGTCACACTCACACACCTAGCGAGACATTTATCAATGCCACTACTTTGTGTCTCCAGTGAAAATTCGCTTCAGTATGGCAGCTCTCAAAGGCACTTGCGAAATGTTCGCAACATATTTCAGCACAAAATGCTGTGTTTTCTCTGTCATCTTTAAAGAAATACTGAGCACAAAATCCTATACCCGGGCTTATCATGAGTTTGTTCACATTGGCTTGGCAGCAAAGAATGCTGTCCTTATTGAGAAATTTAGAGACAGAAATGGAACATTTTTTCCCCACCATTCCGATTCAACTTTGCGGAATTGCTGGTGACCCAAAGGGTTTTGGGTGCGCTCTGTTTCGCTTTCTATGTTTAGCAATTCTTTCAGTCTTCCTAGTGTGATAAAAAGCACTAGCACTCTTGAAATAAAAGCTACATCAATACTGCGTAGTGTAAACCTTCCTTTCTCCTTCCCTAGAACAAAAAAAATATCCCCTGACACCAGCACAGTTCAGTTGTGGAAATGGCCTGTGGCGGTGACACCAGTCTTTCATTTTTAATTTTTTTGCCATATTCTGGCTTATGGGCTCTGTTTACAGTGAAACTAGCTTCTTTGTCATTAGAATGTGGTAACACATCAATCTAGGCCAACTTTCTCCTCATAGTCCCTTTAATCACTGCAGTCACTCGAATTCTGACAGATAACTCATTTTCTCCTCACAGGAGTTGTTTCAACTGCCACCAAACTCCTGTGTGACAGTTGAGTCCGCTAAATACAAGCGCTGAAAATGCCACCAAGGCCGGCCAGCACTGAAGTTAGGGTAAAACTCATGCTTCCCTCTGGGAATTAAAAAAAAAGCACAAAGTGATGGCATCACACGCACAGAAATAAAAATCCAAAGAAGCAAAGAGTTTAAAGGGTAATGAATGTGAAAGCACCATGCCGTTAGATATATCCAACTTTGCACTACATGGGAGTTCGATAAAGGCAAATAGTAGCGCTATACTTTTGCAAGAAATTTGCAGATGTTTTGACTAGTCGATATAAACAGTAATTCCATATATCCAGATTTTATACATCCAGGATCGAATGCACTGCGATAAACCTTTTAATAATCATAAACCCTTTCTAATGGGCTTAAATGGTTACTTCCAGGAACCACAAAAAAACTAAAACAGGCCTGACATTGGATGCAGAAGGCAGAGCATTTAACGACAGTTCAGATTATTTCAAAATGTTAAGTGGGCTATGAAACATCTTTTGAGGAGAGTAGACATAAACTAGCTCAATCACAAAATTCTGTTGTCATGAACACCTGAGCCAAATAATACACTTCGAGACGTAGCAGAAAACCCACACTCCCACGCTAAAGTTGGGGCGACTCCTTTCCAGACTTTTTCATGCTTGCGCCCTCCTCCATCACATGCTCCTACGTATTTATATTAAGAGATGGCTATTGATTAGGTTCTTTCTGACGTTACACAGGTACCATGGCCGTGGCCAGTAAGCTGCATTAATCCGGCAAGTCAGGAAGCTCTGCCACCCTCCCACCCCCCCTCTCTTTCCGAGCGTTCCCGCGCATTGGCAGCCACGGTCGAGGAGCACCGACCTTTGAGCATGCAAAAGTGACGAGAGGCGAGGGAAGGCGCGAAGATGCTGAAATTCGAATTGTGACTACAGATAACTCAGCTTCTAAAAAAACACATTAAAAAAATTCTTGCTAGAGGATATTTGTGAAGCAGAGTCTTTTAACATCCCAAGAATACTTCACCTGTGCTGGGAGCCCTTTCAGAGCCCCTTTAATAAGCTTCTCCTGCTCTTTGTTATAGCCACATGTGACGAAGATATGAACTGCTCAAATAAATCTCAATTGCTTTCAGAGCACAACTAGAACAGTTCTGCAAGCATAATAAAATGTTGCACACTCCTTACTTCCAGCAACTGTGCATACTGCATGTCAGCCACAGCATCACAGTCATGGCTGTTCTCGAGGCCACGTGCCGACTGTGGCGAAGGTGCCACGCACTCCAGATTCTAAATGGTCGTTCAGGTGGCGTTGACGTTGGTCGAGCGCATTGAACTATGCAGAAAAAAAATGTCATCAGGGGTCATCGAAGTAAACGCACCTCATCATGATAACCAAGGCACACATAATCACAATGACTCTAATTCATGTCACTGCAAGAAGGAGCATTAAAAAAATACACAATACTGGGGGCTTACTGCACCCCTATCGTTTGTCTTTTCAGCACATTAAGAAAACTGCAGTAGCTTATCCTGTCACCAAGTAATTTTTGTGCATTACAGCCTTGACAGTTAAAATCCCCTTTCCAGCAGTTTAAGTGCAAATGTTTGCAGTGAGCAGCTTAATGTCATCTGGAACCAAAAAAGACACTTAACAGGGTTATGTATCTGACACCACAGCTATACTTGTAAAGCTGGCACAGTTGTGTTCCCCTGCAGCACCTCATTCATGGAGTTTGTACACACTAAAGTTGCCCAGTACAATGCAACCACCCAGAATCCTCATTTGGTGACCCCAGAAGTGAACAGATTTTGTGCTGTGCTGGGCAAGTAAGCTCTTGCTTCAGTGTATTTGTTCTCTGACACCTGCAGGACACTGCTCTCAGCGGTAAAAATTAGGTTTCTATTCATACAGAAAGCACCTTCAGCCTAACTATCCATGCCTAACTCTAGTGCAGCCCACTTTTGCATTAGACCTCCACGCCGATAAAGATCACAATTCATGTTCCAGTCTTCCATTCAGTAATTACAATGGCAAAAGTTCACTACTGCATTTTAGGTGCACAGCAGCAAAACACCGTATGTAAGCAAATGACATGCCAGTCCACCTCACTCATTTAGCACACATCGCCTAGTGCCACTTTTCACATGGCTACTAGATTATATAAAAGTCAGTTGATTATTAATGAAAGAAAAGCAGTTTTCATGATGCAATTCCAAACAATGCACGGAAAATATGCACAAGAAAAGTATAAAGAGACGCCATGAGCAACCTTTAAAACATGCTTATCTGCATGCCTTTTCTGGAAGTACCTATCATAACTGCAGCCTTGTTTAACTCTAGCCCTAAGCAGATGTCCAAAAATTTTCCAAGGACACCAACCACACATCCTCCACCCCACTTTCTCCTCTTGGGAGGCTGCTCTGTCCAGCACAGCCCCACAAGACCAGCAACGGGTCGAGTGGGCGCGCAGGAGAGTGACAACCAACAAAGTGCAGTCTTTGACTAAGGACACAGCCCAAGGAGGATGGCGACCAATTACCAATCTACCATTGATTAAATATGTTGTTCTTCCTCATCCAAGGTCCTTCCTTCAGTATTAAAACTCACTAAAAAATCACTAATCTTGAGTCACAATGCAGAATCTATCAATGAGCAACAGTCAGTTTACGCGAATTGCTCTTTACAGTGTGATCTTTGTTGACCTCTCAAACCTGTAACACTATACTGAGCACCACACATCTGCCACTATGTACATCCCCAAAACAAAACAAAAAAAAAATCCTCTAAGTCCTCTAGAGAATATGAACAATGGAGTTCCAGTTCAGAAACTGCACTGAACATATAAACAATTAATAAAATGGGAGTTACTCGAAAATAAATGCCAGAAATGGGTTTCATACCCTTCCTTTGCGAGCATCACTGTTTGATTGTTCAATGTTCAGCTGATGCATCATTTGCTGAAGTGTCTGTAAGTGCTGGTGAGCCATCTGGATGTTCACACAGGAAAGGAAAGGCATGCAATTTGAGTGAACACAGGCGTTTGTGAAAGGGACACATGCATTTTTACCAAAGCATCAGGTATGCCTGAATCATCAACAAAAAGTGTTTTCTCTGAAGGTAGAAGGCACACAGGGAGATCTTAGTCATAACGGTGGAGTGCAGAAGACACACATGGGAGATCTTAGTGTTGTGCAGTTAGTGACAGGATGCAGTTTAGACTGTCAAGAGCATAAAAATTGCAGTGACATGTCACAGAGTGAAACACTAGCTTGAATGCCCATAGGCCAGACCTGGTCAAGAAGGGACTTCATTGAGACAGACTTGTCGGTCAAGTCACTAAGAAGCCTTTGCAAACGACACAGTTCTTCTTGAGCACGCTGCAGTCAGAGGAACAAAAACAAAAGCAAAGACATGTACAATGTTCACATTATGCAACAGGCTAAATAAAATGATATTCAAGCTGGCACATAAATTCATTAGCAATTTTCTTCAGGCTTGTCTCAGTGGTGACCCAGCAAAGTTTAGGTTTTGCAGTGATTTCTAAACACAGCAGTAAACCGTGAAATATCCTTTGCTGCGCTGGTTCCATGATAGACAAGCTATTATGGTGTAATGCAGCTTGATTAACCTAAGTGGCCAAACAGCGCTTAGTCGCAACGACTGCACTCTTTCAACTGCATCCACAAACTTAGCCTCATATGTTTTGCAAAGAGCCTGAAAAAACCCCCTTATAAATAGCTACACAATGGAAAGCATCAAATAGGCAGCGCGAGATGCTTGAGAGCAATGCAAGAGTAAAGTCTGTGTCATGTGCCCAAGTTGGCAAATTGCCACACGTGAGAGCAATAAATATTCAACTTATACAGCAAATCACACGCCTTCTACAAAGCTATGAATTGGGTGCTTACTTAATTCCATGCACAATGATCACAAAGAGCGACATTCACAAGCATTAAAAAAGATGTTGCTATCAATGTCGGCCAAGTGGTCACCAAAGACGAGCTAGCAGCCACAATCAAGTTAAGAGTTATACATGACTGATAAAGAATAAAAGCTTATGTGCAAGTGCTCCCAAAATGAAGTACTACTACTGTTTTCACGTGTATAATGAATGGACCTTTTTTCCCCAAACGTTTATGAAAACTTCGGTAGGGCATTCGTTACAAGGCAAAAGTTCATCAGCAAAAATTTACATTTTGACAACAGCAGCAGGTGCATTCATTACATGAGTAAATATGATAAAAAACATGAGCCAATTGCACCATGCAAGCAGTAGCTTTAAAAGACACCCGTAGCCAAATTCACCCTGCTTGCACATATCAATTTAGAACGTGTGAGGCTCTTTTGCCACTAGACAAAAATTTCATTTCATAAACATTTCTGCAAGCCTCCACCTACCTGAACCCTTGCTATATGCACAAGAGAACAAAGACGACAAAAAAAAAAAAGCTGAGAAATTGGCCACAGCACATCTTAACCCCTACCCCATCAGAGCAATAATTATTTAAAGTGAAAAGAGTTGGTATACTCACGGGATCTTCAGACTTCTCGAGGTTTTTCATCAGACTTTTCACTTGCCGCATACAGTCGTCTAGGTGTTTCAGTTTGTTAGTCAAGGCACTTGTGTCGTGCTGCAGCAAAACGAATAGTAGTAGACAATGTAGTTACAAGTAAAGTAACATTACAAGGTGACCCATCGTATGTAACAAATGTAAGCTTCTTACTATAATGATTCACAAAATAAACGCCAGCTCTGCCAATGCAACCACATAATATCCTGCAAGATGGAACTGAACTTTCCAACAGGGAACCTTGTAAAAGAGCATTAGATAAATTATTTATTGCATTTTTTTGCTTCCTAAATATACACATTAAGCAACAAAGGTGACACAGAAAAGAGCTCCCAAATGGGTGTCAATCACCTATTATTTTTCAATGCCCACGAAAATCTCAGCACATGCTTGTTTTCACATTCCACCCTACCAAGGTGGTGATATGTCCTAAGGTAACAGCAGTCCTAACCTTGGTTCCAAAGTAACAGCAATGGAATTATTTGGACAACACAACAGCGGAAAAGTGGGGACATAGTCAAACCAACAATGCACGTTGTATTAGCTACACACACGGTCGCTGCAGCCGAATGGGCAGAGCTGGCATATGAAATTACAAGTGCTGAAGCTAGATAAACTGCAGATAAACATATCTCCTGATAAACTTTGCTAAACAACAGAGGTGGTACTGTGCTATTGTTCACAATACTAGCCACTCTCAAAGGAGAAAAATATAAAAAGTGACGAGCTTCTTGAAGACTCCCCAGAGTATGCTTCAATGGGCGCACATGGCCAAACAAATTCTCTGGTGGCTGTTGTGGCAATGGTGCCTACCATACCATGCTCAGCACCACAATATAGCAGTCAACTAAGAACGGTGATGTCAGGTGAATAATCCCTAAAGAGCGGCTCAAATGAGTCATGTAAAGGTCATCTGGCTCAAAAATGATTGATAAACATGAGCTTACTGCTTTCTCATCCGTTTTGGATTTTGTGGAAGCATGATCTGGAACCGTATGCTGGCGACTTCTGCTGAGCATGTCGTAAACATGCCATGATCCACAGTTTAATGGGGTGACTTGGTCACCATCATTTTATACTAAACACGCGCTACATTTTCAGGTGTGAGATCTTTCCCTGCAGGATAGAGCACCAATCTGTGACGTAAGCAAGATGCAGCGGCGCTGCTGTTGCTGCATGAGGGGGTAACAGCTGGGGATGTGGCCCATAGGAATGCATATAAATAAAAGTTTTCTAAGTAGCTTTCCGATTTCACAGTGCACCTGCAATGTTGTTCGTTCATTGACAAAAGCCTAGTACATCGTCGAACTAAATTAGAAAGTATCGAACGCTGCTTCAAGGCTGATGTATTTTTAAAACACCATAATATGCTGCGCAAGCTGGAGTTATCCCCGGATGGGGGTGCAGAGCCAAAACACTACCCATGAAAACATACTGCCACACTGCTGACACTCTGCCGGCGCCACCTGTGGCCAAACCTTATATCTTAGCGCGTGGCCGAGCTTCTTCGCCTCGAATGAGCGCGGCTGTTAGGTGATCCTCATCTCAGTAAACGGCTGTGCCCTCCTGCTTCTTGCTACATTTTGCCGGTGACATTTTGTTGGTGATGGTACCCAGCCCCTCCACCAAATGTCATCACCAACAAAATGTAGCTAGAAGCAGGAGAGCACTGCCGTTTACTGGGATGAGGATCACCGAACAGCCGCGCTCATCATAGACTAAGAAAATGCTCGGCCACGTGCTAAGATATAAGGTTCGGCCACAAGGTGGGGTCAGCAGAGTGTCAGCAGTGTGGCAATATGCAGGCTAAACTTTCCAAAATAATTCCTCATTTGGCGGCACACCAATGAAGGCGGCAGCTTGCTAACAGCTGCGAGCACTTTTGAGAAGACAAAAAAGTATACAGCATCACTTTAAAGCTAGATCTTTTTAAAATGTCACAATAAATGGGTGCTATGAATTCGTGGAGATGCCTCAACAATATGTAGGCGCTCAAACGACTGGGTGTTTCTTTGAGTTGGACCAACTTCTTGTGTAGTCTGACATGCAGCTATGTGCGCTGCATTTGCTCATAAATACAGTCTCTCAAACAAGATAGCGTAGACAGCTTTAGATGGAAGGCAGTTCTCAAATGGCATGATAAACAAACCGTGCACCGCAGCAGATGACAGTACAAGCGCTACCCTCAGATTGTAAACATAGAGCTGGTCTACATATCACACAGTTCCCCAAGCACGACAACAGCAGAGCATAACAGGTAACAAACACATGGTGCATCAAAGCCATTATTCAGTGAATGACACAAATTTGCCAATTATAGAGGTAGGGCTCTTTTCCTTTGTGAGAGATGACTCCGTCGAACTTCAGGCACCCAACATTTTCAATGTTTCTTTTCAATACCAGGTAGCAGCATCTTTGTGCTAATGTCGTGGTTAACAAGCAAGCTGTGAATATATTGCAAATAAACAGCAAGTACAATTAAGTGCACGTCAAAAGATAACTATAAAGAGCCTGAGCACAACTCAGCTTACCATAGACATCTACAAGTTTTGTCATTGCATGCACAAAATTCCCTGTAGACACTAAAGGCATGACTGTGCAGATTTAGCTCATGAGACAGTCAAAATTACCAGATACCCTTGTTCTCTGCTAATACCAGGCCACTTCACTCAGAGATAAGGTGACACAAGCTGGTTTGTACACCGGTGTTCCAGTATTTAGGGTCTGGTGTTTAAGTAATTGCACTCGGTACATTGCGACATATTTTCAAAACTCTTCACTTAGGATATTATCATAAAGCTAGGTAGATACAAAACTTACAGCACGATTCGTATTTTTGCTGGCAGATGATGCACTGCCAACGGAGGCAGTGCTCGGCGAGGCTCGGTCAGCCCTTGCATTTCGTCGCACCTGATCCGAGTCCGTGTTTCGACGTTGCATGTTAATCAAAATGGTCCGGTGCCAGCCCTGCATACGCAAAGTTCAAGCCATGCAATCACATATTGTTGGAAAAAAAAAAAAAGGTTCCCATATGCAGAGGTACAAAGAGATCATACCGTGCATGAGCATCTGCCCTTGTGGACAAACCCTTCTGCAACTACCTCTACAGCGCTCTATAGATTGGTTAGCGGTTTATTTAGTGCCAGTTCCTAATTAGAAATTCTGGGATTAATGGCCCATATTCAATTATGGTCATCATACACTAGACACCTCTTTTGCTGCCTGACATGGCCATCATGGCACTTCCTTGAAGCTAGAACTTCATTAATGTGTTCAGGAAATGTAGTTGTTTTTTTTAATGTCTCAGCCTTTGAGAAACCTAAAGATAAGCAATGACTTTAAAAGAGTATCCTTTCCATGAAGCAAGTTGAATGAAAAGGTATGCTTTTGCCCTATAACCATGACCACTGCTTTCTCCTCAGACCTTCGAGTTTCTAGCACAAAACATAAAAACATATGATTTACTGAGACCAAGGCGGCGCTGTGCAGTGATTCATTCTTCTTCCGATTTATCATGGGCACCTGCTACCTACATCACAGTTGATAGGATGGCCAACAAGTAATGTCATTCACCAACTCTGACATCTAAGGCAAAGCTGACAGATGGTAAAAAGGCAAAAAGAATGGAATAAGAAAATAATGCTAACAAGGTATGGCTCCACATCTCCATATTACTCAAACGTTTTTTTTTTTTCCCCTGCAGGTATGAAGCACTGTGTGTAAGGCAAGTAGGGCCAATATGAAGACAGCATAAGGTCACACCAAAGAAACATTTTTAGGTGCACGAACGATTTCAACTCTCCCAGGACGGGTTTAACTGCTAGAATCTTTCCTATTACTTCGTTCTTCTTTTTAGCTTGCCATGTTTTTCTATCAGTTTCTCACGCACACACCAGATGCAGTCTTTATAAGGCACATTTACTTTACTAATTCCAATGTCATGAGCTCACGCTACTGTATTTGTCTCATTATTTTGTATTCTGACATGACCTGGAACCCAGCAGAATATTATTTTACGTGTTTCTGTCATGGCTGTGGGGAATGGTGTGCATGATGTCTTCTCCCAAAAGTTCAACCAAAGTGCTTCTGGAATGCAGAATTAAAAGCACACTGCCAGCATGAAGTATGCATTACCTTTCCAAAAAGTTGTGCTGTGCTTCATAGCCCGGGTATCATGTGCCAAACATAAGCTCAAAAATCCTTTCCTCAAGTGTGGAAAATGCTGTGAACTCAGCTCGTACAATGCTTACACAACATCTGTGCACTGCTTCATGATGCTTGCACTTCTCTGCACTGGATGATGAAATGCAGCATCTGATAAATTAGCCCAGCAAGTGCGACAAAATCCAATGCGTCTTAACTATTGCCTGATGTGAACTTTCGTTCATAACCGTAACAAGTATCTGAGCCCATATCATATGTACCATACACTCATATACTTTGCAATGTTACTGTTCATGTTCAGTGATTATTATTAGCTCATGTATTACAACCAATATTAGGCTGTTCAATACGACATAAATTCTACTAGACATGAAGGCGAGTACACGTTTAAAAATGCCTGTTCTCAGTCTGCAGGTCCCAAGATTGCCATATTAGCCATATCACTATTAAGCTCCATCTCCTACTGCTAGCCGATATAAAAACTATGATGTAACCTCGCTTCGACTCCGGTATTTTTTTTTTTTTCACGTCATTAAGTAGTAAATGTGATGTTAAGTACGGCGGCGATCCTGCTGCAGCATCATCCCCAGTGCTCACGCTCCACAACACTCGCTGCTCTGAGGTGGTGCATGCAGAATGACAGGTGACAGGCGCGAAAACAAGAGCAATCATTCGAGTTCGGTTCAGCCGGCACATGGTGACAACGCATCGATGCGTGTGACTGGAACAACTACAAACATAAGCTTAACGGACTTCTAAGAAGAAATGGTGTGACAAACAGCGCAACACAATTCTGCAAAGGTCCCCAATAAGCGAGCCTAAGCAAGTATGGAGGGACACGACTGAGAACATGCGACCTTCAAGATGCGGTCACTCTCACAACGCACTCTATACACACATCGGTTCTGAGGCCTTCGACACGGTGCAAAGCGTTATGCGATTTACCGCGATTAACTACAAGACACGCCCAAGAATGGTCGCACTTCGATGCGTGCAGCAGAGCGCTGGTATTCGGTCGCGTGCATAATGCCGGCCGCTGGGAACCTAGTAAAACGTGAACATTCAGGATCAGAGATGCAGCGCCAACCGCGAGAGAAACACAGTTGATTCAGGCAAGTGCTCACCTCGTCGTCAGATGAAGGAAGCTAGCGGACGCGTAATGCCAGATAAATTTTACTAGACGTTGACCGGAGACCTACGTACCGACTGGAGCCCGGGTAGATGCGACGTAGGCAGTTCGAATTAAGACAGCGGCTCTGTCACTGAAGTTTGAAGTAAAACAAAGTCGTAGTTCTTGAAGACGGATGTCAGCCTGTGACGAGCAATTCATGCGGGAAAAGACAAAAGACCACACAAAGTATTCGAGGGTCCATGGGTACGACAGCGATGCACAAGCGAGATCCGGATCATGTTTCTTTAAGCATACAAATCGAACCGCACGAAATAGTCTCGTACTCTAATGATGTATCAAACCATATTATCTTGCAATTCCCAAAAAAAAATTACAGTAACAAAAATGTACATTTTTGCTACTCTTTCAGTATACTTTTGTATCAGCGGCATTAAATTGCCTTGTTTCAAACTTATAATATGAGTTTTGGTTTCGACGCTGATATTTGCTGATGATGATACTAGTCTCAGAGCGCCTCAAAATGGCGCGGTGTTTGAAAAGGTTTGCGCATGTGCAGACGGCAACTATTCGCACCGATTCCTAAGAATATGCACCCGATCTATGACAAGAAACGAAGGGGGCATAGAGTAAATAGTAAACTAATGAAAGACCCTCCTGAGAAATCAGCCCATTGCGATGCTGCCTACAGGCTAGAAGGGGCCGCGGTCATAGCAGTGGTAGATGGGAACCACTCCACTGAAGGTAATTGGATCCGTTAATACGCGTAACGCTTTAATAGCTGAAGAGGCTGCGATAGCGCTAGCATGTTCAGGTACTAGAGCCAAAACTACACTCTCAGACAATAAGGCGGCTGTTAGGAACTTCGGCAGAGGCTTAATTTCCAAGCAAGCGGCCAATCTACTGAGGAAGCACCCGCTAAACAGGAGGGTTTCAGTCATCTGGGTTCCAGCTCATGAGGGTCTACCAGGCAATGGGGCTGCCCATCACCTTACTCGAGATGTACACACCCGAGCGGCCATAGAGACCCCGCTACACGAAGACAAAGACCCCCTCATCACCTACAAGGACCTCTCTGAGGCTCCCAGACTAGGCCGAATGATATATCCATCACCAGATAGGTCCCTAACACCCTCAGAATGTAGGGCCTGGCGAAAAATTCAGGCCAATCGCTTCTTCCCTTATGTTACTCTGCATAATGAGCTTACAGGCGACCCAGAGGCTTGCAGTCTCTGCAACGTACCTCTGAGTCAAAATCAACTAATCTGGCAATGCCCCGAATCTCCGGGAGCTAAAAAGACCGATCTCCTTGATCAAGTTGCCTGGGAGTCCTACATCCGCAGCCCAAATGCGGATGTACAAAAGATCGTCCTACGCCTGGCAGAGGAGGCTTACTCCAAGACCTTCTCTGCGGTCACGACGCAGGAGGGCCGGCCAGGGGCCCCTGCCCCGAGGTCCATGTAGGCGTGAATAAAGTCTCTCTCTCTCTCTCTCTCTCTCTCTCTCTCTCTCTCTCTCTCTCTCTCTCTCTCTCTCTCTCAAGACGCTACCGTGTAACGACGCGTGTCGTTCTGGTTTTGACAAGGCAGCGCGGCAAGCAATACATTCTCCGCAGTGTTTCATATGGCGCTGGTGCCGGTGACGCGCCAGCTTTCGATGTTTCTCTTAAAACAGAAAATATTATGGGGCTAAATCGAAGTGTTGCCAGGACGAAAAATGTTCGACAAAGCCGTGTATTGTTTTTCTGTTAGGGCCGCAGATAATACAGTCGCCGTACTTGCTGTCGCGTACAGTCGGCACCTAAAGATTACAGGATGTGGGTTTGCAGTTATTTCGGTGTAGTCAGGCAAGTCAATCGCCCGAAATGTCAGCAAGCAGCGATTTCTGTACGTGTCCTCTTGTTTTGGAAGAACGCTAACATAATCTTAATCTATAAGAAAGAAGGCGTCAAGGACTTGAAAAATTACAGACCGAGGAGCTCTGCCCGTTGCCTATAATGTATTTGCTAAGGATGATCGAGAGTCAAGACAACCTTAGACTTCAATCAACCAAATGACCGCAGGCATTCGTAAAGGCTGCTCGACAGTAGCCACATTCATAGTATTAATCGAAGGATACAACCAACCCCTATATATAACATTCATAGATTACGCGAAAGCATTTGACGCAGTCGAAACCTCAGCAGTCATGCAGGAATTACGGAATCGGGGTGTAGAAGAGCTATATGTATAAATACTGGAAGATAATTATAGTGGCTATACGGCCGCCATAGTCCTTCATGAAAAAAAAAATTAATGAAATCTCAATAAATAAGGGTGTCAGGCAAGGAGACACTATATCTCCAAGGTTTTTCGCCGTGTGTTTGCAGGAGGTATCCAGAGAACTGGATCGGGGGCTCCGGAATAATTTCAACCACCTGGGGATCTTTAAAGGGACACTGAGGAGAAATTGAAGTTGGCTTGTATCGATAGAATACCAGCTCCTGATCACAAAAACACAGCTCTTACTGAAAACAAAGCTCTTGTAAGGTAGAAAATAGCAAGAACCAAAATACAGGTATCGCCGCCACAGGCCAATCTCGCAAGTACAAGCGTGGTGACGCCATAGGACAAGAGACGCCACCTTGGAGGAATTTTCCTTCCTACATGTTCGCGCGAATCTTTGAGGCTGACAAAGGAATGTAGTGGCTGTTCGGGAGAGTTGGTTTGCCATGACGGAACATATAGCGCCAAGACACCAGGACGAACAAAGAAAGAGACAACACGAGCGCTAAAATAAATAACTTGGCCCTTGCAACCGTGGGAGACCTCGACGCCGCCTGCTGCACCGTGCAACCGCGCCGTTCAAGGAATCACAATCCGTTGGCCCCAAAGCCCAGGCCAGCCTCCGATGGGCGCAACGCGCCGACCTTGTCCTGTCCCCTCGCGACTCCCCGCACTGGGGTTATGATATATAGTTTGCAACGGCTGCTCACGGCGGAAGGGGGAAACGACCCGCCGGCGCCTAACCTAACCGTGCTCCCTCAAAAGCATCGCACGCTCTGTAGGGCTGAGGTCGCTGAAATGCAGGCCGGAGTTTTTGCGAGAACTACGTCGTCGGGTTCGGGAACAGGATCCATCGTAACGCTGGCAAGACGCCGGTGCAAACGTAAACGAAGCGACGGTAGCGACCCCTGATAGATGCCTTCAACGTGCGGCGGCGGTAGCTTTCATTTCGGCAGCTGCTAGACCGCACCGCTAGCCACATAAATCACAGTCTCCGTTTACGTCACGTTTCACGTCACTCCGTCCTGTGACGTCATAAGTTCTCGAGTTTGAATCGGAGCGGCGGGAACAACTTTTTCAACTTCGAATCCAAATTTATTTGAAATAAATGCATCTTTCGCCACGGACAAGCGGCAACAAAGCCATGAAATGCCGAACTATCAGATTTTGATAACAGAAAAATTTTTGATAGTGTTCTCCTCAGTGTCCCTTTAACGTGCACTGATATCTCACAGCACACGGGCGCCTTTGCGTTTCGCCTCCATCGAAACGCGGGAACCCGACCGCGGCGGCCGTGTTTCGACGGAGGCGAAACGCTTAGGGGCCCGTGTGCTGTGCTATGTCAGTGCACGATAAAGATCGCTAGGTGGTCGAAATTAATCCGGAGCCCTCCACTATGACACCTCTTTCTTCCTTTCTTCTCTCAGTCCCTTCTTTACCCCTTCCCTTACGGCGCGGTTCAGGTGCCCGCCGAGATGCGAGACAGATACTGCGCCATTTCCTTTCCTAACAACCAATTTTCATTTTCAGTCGGGGGTAAGAGTTTATGGAGAATACTTTAGTAATCTGCGTTTCACCGATCACGCTGCCTATAACTAACTATGGGTACGAATTTCAAAGCATGATCGATGAATTAGACAGGAAAAGCTGAAAGGTAGGTCTAAAATGAACATGCAGGGAACTCTTGCAATGTTCAACACTCTCGGAAGGGAAGAGCAGTTTACGCTAGGTAGCCAGCCGCTGGAAGCGGTAAGGGAATACATCTACTTAGGACAGGTAGTGACCGACCTGGACCACGACAGTGATATAACTAGAAGGATAAGGCTGGGGTGGAGCTCATTTGGCAGGCACTCTCAGATCATGAGTGGCAGTTAACCAGCGTCGCTCGAGCCAAGGGCACGCTTTTGTCCTTGTGAGCTTTTGCGCGCACCACCGGCGTCGACCGACACATGTGAACGGATTCCTGCCCTATCCCACCATCCAGTAACTAGGCCACAGAGCCATCCTGATCGAAATAAAGGAATTCAGTCAGTAACGGCTGCATCTTAGCGGTACTCACCTATGGGGCACTAACGCGGCGGCTAGCGAACCGTAAAGTGACCTAGGAAAACACTGCGAGCGATTGAAAGAAAAATGTTAGGTGCAGAGGTAAGAGATGGGAAGAGAGCAGTGCGGCTTGAGGAGCAAACGCGAGTTAATTACATGCTATAGACGAAATCAAGAGGAAGAAATGGGCTTTGGCAGGGCATGTAATGCGAAAGCAAGTTAACCGATTCCAAGAGAAGACAAGCGTCGTAGGGGGCGGCAGAAGGCTAGGAGGCCGGATGAAATTAGGAAGTTTGCGGGGGTAAGGCGGCCGCAGCTGGAACAGGACCGTGTTAATTGGAGAGATATGGGAGAGGCCTGCCGTGGGCGTAGTCAGGCTGAAGAAGATGACGATGACTGTAGTCTCACCTTGCTCGCCTTTGCTGCTGACGTGCTAATTTTGTTTCAACTGTCCCTGAAACCAAAATCTACTGGAAGTCTCAGCATGTCCTCTTCGATATCTGAATGTGTAGCTTTGCAGTATACCAGAACAAGTTTAATGCTTTCTACACTGCTTCCGCAAGCTACACAAATATCTCCCTGTTCACACTTACGTTCATATATTGTCTGGCTGTAAAACATCGTCAAATATAAAACGTAAAACAGCGTCAAATATAAGGACACTAACATCTATTGCAAGACAGACGCAAATACCTTAGACAAGCTATTTTACAATATTTTTATAGGCGCAACAGGTTTGTCTAAAGATTCATACATGAAAGCTCCCAGCTACATATCCTCCCGTTTAGATCACTCTTTAGAGGTTCAAGAATACCAGTGCCGTATAAATGTCTTTAAAAACTCATTTTTCCCAAAACAGTGCACGACTGGAATAAATTGCCAGAAGTTGTCTTAGCCCCGCAATCTTCTTTTGAAAATGCTCTGTCGCGCCTTTTGTTGAATTAACTTTTTTGGTGTGTGTGTGTGTGTGTGTTGTGTTGCTGTGCTTTTTCGAAATTTTTGTATACGCTTGCTCATATTACAATATGCCAGTTACGCCTTTCTTGCTTTCATGATTCTTTGTTATTGGTTTGCTCGGTATTGGAATGCCTGGTATTTTTATTGTTTTTTACAGTGTCATCTGCATGACGATTTATGCTTTGCAACTGTATCCGCCCCTACAAAAATGCCCTCAACGGGCGGTGTAGGTACCTGAATAAATAAATAAATGAATGAATGAATGAATGAATGAATGAATGAATAAATAAATAAATACAGCGTTTCATTCTTGATTTAGCTCTCTCCAGCTCTGTATTCACGCGACAGTATTTTTTTTGTTCCCATTTTTTGTCTCCAGTTACCAATCTCGCTTTCGCAGAGTTTCATTTTGATGCTCATGACAACTTCGTTTCCCCTGTTGTTGCCTGCGTAGCCTGTCGTGATCTTTGTAGTCCACCCTCCATCGCGTGTCCGCGTTTTAGAGAATATGTTCTCGTTCCTCAGTTTCCCGCAGCGTCGCCTGCATCGGTTGGAAGGCGGAAAAGTAGAGAGAGAGGAAAAGTCATCTCTCCGGTTTTAGGGGAGAGAAGTGAGAGAGGGAAGAGGATGCGAGGTAACGGCTGACAAAGTAGAGGAACCCCCCTCTCCACACTTAGTAGAGAGAAGGTAGAGGAAAGAGGAAGAGATGGTAGTGGGCAACAGGTGGCCTAGCAGCTTGGCTGCCCGTCTCGGCTGCGGTAGGTCGTTGGTTCGAAACCCACCGCCGGACAAGGATGGGTACAAGCGTTCTCCGACCTGATGCCCGGCTTTCTAAGGGGTGTGCACCTGGAAGAGGCTGGGCGAGTCCCACTGCGCCCTTCCGAGGGCAAACCCACTATCGAACACATCAGCCTACAAGTGTGGTTCGTGTTACCGGCGTGTTCACATGGGGCTAACATGTTTAGGGTACTTGCCCGGTGGGAACTCATTTCGATGGGGGCAAAACACAAAAAAAGGCGCCCTTGGGCTGAGCTGTGCAATGCCAGTGCACGTTAACGATCCCCGGGTGGTCGAAATTAATGCGTAGCCATCCACTACAGCACCTATTCGTTTCCTCCCTACCTCCCTTTCCACACGGTACAGTTCAGGTTTCCGCCGAGATGTGAGACAGATACTTCCTTTTCTGTCCTCAAAGCCAGATTACAATTACATACCTTGTAACCGCATCGACGGGCAGATCTCGGGTGGAGTCTGCTCTCGGGCTTCTGTCGACGTCTTCTGCTTTCTTCCGGCGTATCGTATATACGAGGGGGCAACGGTAAATGGAGCTGTGGCTTCTATGGTGAATGAACCTTGATTGTGCACAACACCACACCACGCGTGACGTTTATTCGTACTAATGTAGTACAATGACGTTTATTGTCACATGTACATCTCTGAATACAAAAGTAATGGAACGATTTCACTCTTGTCTTTCTGTTTCTTTTTTCTTTTCCATACTTGCCTGTATTTGTGTGTGTGTGTATTTAGTTACATATGGTCAGCTGGAATACACTTCGCTGCTGCGTGGATTTTTTTTTCTTTTTCGCGAAAACACGATACTCAATCACACAAACATATAAAGCAGTACGCAAGGTGGACCTCGATGCTCCATCAAACGCAAGTAGAGACCTAGAGATAATATTCATACAAAATCAGTGATGCGTTGTATAGTACAAACAAATTGCGACATCAAAGATTGCACAATGGGCTCGGGAGGGTATAGACAGCGAAACAGTTTGTACGTGCAATGCCCCGTGATTCTCCGACTCCGGAGATGCGTTTTCGCACCGCGGAAAGAGGGCGCTCCAAAAACCTAAAGTCCAAGTGTCAGAGCCGCGTTGTTTCACAAACAAGCAGATAGGCCAAACAGGAATACGGAATAGTATAGGCGTGACTTGGCCAGAGCTGCAAACAATTGGTAAATAATGCCCAGACATTTCTGCGTGTCCGCGGTGACACACTACTTCCGGCGCGGTCCATTTGCAAATCCTGGCCAGTATACAGCGCACGACCGCAGCGCCACAAGCGGTCGCGGCAAAGCCACGCACTGCTAAGTATGACGGCAGTGTGAGCTCGGTCTGTCCCCCGAACCTGTTAGGCCTTGTTACATTATTTTTCCTCCCACATTCTGCTGTCTGATAAAAATTCAGTGCGCTAAACTCGTTTCGGGTATTCCACGGTGTATAAGCTCTTTCTTGGAAAGAGAAGACCGCATGCTGTACTGGCCGCGATTTGTAATCACGCTTCGGGATGGCGTACCGCCCTCAAACCACAATTGTAACGAACAAGCTAATGCCTCTCGGAAAACTGTGCTAAGTGAAAAAAAAGTATATTTTAAAGTAAAGCGGTAAGTTCTGACTGTTAGCAGACATGCGAGAATAGTCTAGACATTGCGGTACCCCGAGTGCGTCAAAATCTAGCGTATTCGGACAAAACATTGAAGTTTAAAAAAAAAATGCGGCGGAGAAATTCAGAATGTAATGATCAAAAACTCTGAACAAAAGTTGAACCGGGAACACTGCTTTCGTAGTACCTACGCATACCACAGCCGCAACAGAAATAAGAGAGCCTAACGGCCACATCGAACCTTAAGTTCGTCCGACACGACCGGAGGCAAGGGGGTTGCTCCAACAAGCCGAAAGTGCTACGATAAGCACATGTGCACAAGGGTCAGTGAAATTAAATACGAAAAGCGCTCGAGATAGAAACGGTATTTTGTCCCGTTAAGACCACGGAAGCCATTTGGTGCGCTGCAGCCACATGGTTTAGTGCAGAACGGATATTAATGTCGAGTTTCTACATCGATAATGTGGAGCATTTTGTTGCTTAACGTATCCCAACGACATCGAAGCTCGAGGCACTGAGTCGTCTACTTCTCTTCCAGCGAGCGAACAACGTTCACTCGGGTGTAGTCTCTTCAAAAGTAAACGGAACACAGCCCCGTGATCTAACTGAACTGGCCTCAAGGAGGTTTGGCGGTGTGGCATTTCGGAGCACTAAAGGTACGCCCAAGTGTTCGTCCAGAGGCTGAGTACTCATGATAAATGTACTTCAGTAGAGTTAGTTCTTGGCCTAGTTGGTACTCTTGATTGAAGCTCATAGTTCTTCAGCGCAATGGCACACAGCCAAAGAAAAGAAGGAGGAGGAACACAGCGCTGACCTTACTTGTCTCCACAGTTAAGGCCTTATTAAGAGTTTGCAAACGCGTTTCACATGCCCTCACGACGGCGGAACAGCCCAAAACAAGGCACTCACTTCTGCAGGCGTCACTCTCTTCTTCATGCAGAATGCCAGGAACCTGGCACATTTCTTATACATCGGGCCCGCCTTTCCTCTGTGTTTCTGCTCTTCAGGATGTGAATGTGCTCCAGACTAACATTGAAAGAGCGACGTACCGTGCTAGGTTCCTGGCATTCTGCATAAAGAAGGGAGTGACGCCCGCAGAAGTGAGTGCCTTGTTTGGTGCTGTTCCGCCGCCGTGGCGGCATGTGAAACGCGTTTGCAAAATGTGGAGACAGGTAAGGTCAGCGCTGTGTTCCTCCTCCTTCTTTTCTTTGGCTGTGTGCCGTTGCGCTGAAGAGCTATGAGCTTCAATCATGATAAATTTCACAATACCCTGAATCATTGCAATTTGACCGCCCAGTCATGTTACGTTTACTTTTCACGCAGCTTGTACAAGGCCGTACAATTTTAACGTGAACGCGCGAGCGTGTGGCCAGGTTCTTCGGAGCGCCAGTGCCTCCGACACGAGCGCGTATGAGCCGGCCACGAGCTTGAGCGTTCACCATAACCTGGACGACCCTGTAAATGCTACAAAGAAGCACTGAACATCCGTATACACGCCAGCACTCTCTTCTATCGGCTCAGGCCGGCTCTATATCTTTCGCAACACTGAATGGCTTCTGTGAGCTGCTGTAGAGAGAGAAAGAGATATCAAAACAGTGACATCAGAAAAACTGAAAATTATATATTATGGTGTTCTACGGGACATTCTGAAACAGCGACACGTGCTCGGGCTTTCGAGTTTTTATACATGATTATATGTTCATTAATACACATCCTTAACGATACGGACTTTCCAGCTTTGCTAATCGTATTTCTTTTCGCTGACATTGTGCATGTTCAATAAGCAACGAAGTAATGCCCATAATTCCGTCAAATGGGTCGATTTCAAAAAGTACCGCTTTCAGGAAACGCATGCCTACCTCAAGCGCTGCAAATAATAAAAAAGAAGGTTTAAGGGGTATTCGACACCGAACACACGGACTACCTGTAAACAAGGCCTCTGACAGCGAGTGGCAGGGAATTAGCTTTGTATCTCTTTATTTTGTTTCTGGCCAGGCCGTCTCTGCTCTGAGACTCAAGGAACGATGGCGGCTACAGTCGCGAGCAGTAGCCATTTGAGAGACGCCACACGAGGAACACAGCCTGTTTTACACACGTCAACTAAGCACGTGTTTTTCTTTTCCACGCTAAACATCTAACGATGAACAAAAAACTAGAAAATACTCATCCATGTGCTACATGTCGTAGGGACCGGTCGAGGAACGGTGGAATAAAACAAAGGAAAACTAAGACAAAAAATGAGAGACCAAAGAAACGGCGGCCTCCACATAAACGTGTTTACACAACAATGAGGCTCGTCGTCCCACTCGAATGCGCGGAGCCGAAAACAGGATACAATGTCGGGCACTGCCAGTAAACAATGTGCTTGACAGCTGTGTGTAAAGTATATAAGGGCCCCATCGGACACGACGCGCATGTCCTTCTACAACTGCCTATTCAGCGACTTTCCAAAGCGCCTGGTAGCTGCGCGGCACCTCGGCGCGTTCCTTTCCCCCTTCTTACTAAGCTCTTCCCTAAAGCACAACCTCTCGCAGGCGCGCGCGGCACCAGGAGTCCCGGCCGGGGCCATTCCGCGTCATTCGCTGCAGAGCAGCTTCCAAATCACGACACACGAGCCTTCGAACCACTAAGCCTAACGAGCCTACTTCCTTCCGCGCCCGCGGCACACACACACCGGCGGGGAAAGAGACAGCGGACAGAACGGGCCAGTCTGTGACGGCACGGGCAGCGCTCCGTCTTCAGGTCCACGCAGTAGCCTCAATCTCCCGAGGAGAATGACAGCGGTGAGGGTGGAGCCGGGGCGCATTCTCAGCCCTTGGATTTCCGGTGGTCCACCAGGTAGATGGGATTGTCGACCCCCTGCCGGCGGCGGCCCGAGTCCCTCCGGGCGAGGCGCTCGGTCGACGCGGACAGTGCGCCGGTGCCCCTGAGCGAGGACTCGTCGTCCTCCTCTTCCTCGGCCCGGCTCCTGCGGGCGACCTTGAAGCCGTTGGCGGGCGAAGCCCTGGGCTTCCCGCTGAACGTCATCAGGGGTTCGGTTCGCCAGCTTTCGAGTCGCCTCGGCGGTGGGCAGGGCGGCGCGGGCATGCTGGGCGCGGGGGGCGGCGGGGGCACCACGTCCTCCAGAGGGACCACGCACGTGTCGAAGGCCTGCACCACGCCCAGCTCCTGGTCGGGCGTGCGCAAGTGGTCCGCGTACACGGTGTGCGGGCGCGGTATCCGCGTCAGGGTGTAGTCTTCCAGGCGCATGTTGAGCCGGGGAGTGTCGAGGAAGTCGAGGGTCTTGGAGGGCTGCCGCCGACAGCAGCGGATGCTGCAGACCACGCAGGCGATGACGAGCACGATGCCGAACAGCACGGCGACGGCTACGTATATGATGAGCTCCTCGCGCGTCGGCACCCAGCGGGACCGAACCGTGCGAGCGCCATCCGTGGAGACTTGCTCCTTGACGGAGAAGTCGGTCAGCAGGAACTGCCTGCCGGTGTCGCCCAGCTGAAGAGTTCCGGCCAGACTGAGGTTGCGGAGCAGCTGCTTGAGCTGCATCTCGCCGGCCTTGAGGGTCACGTTGACGTCCAGCAGCGTAGTGCAGCGGATGTCGGTGACGCTGATGTTCTCGGCGGCACTCGAGAGATTCCGGAAGGCGCCTTCGACGTCGTTCTTGAGGTTGTCGTGGCTGCAGTTGCCACGCAGAACCAGCAACAGTCGTCTCTGGGTCGGAGTAGACTTCATGACGACGTCATCCTCCGTGACATCCGAGAGTCGGCGTCTCGTCGTCGTAGGCGTTAGGGTCGTGGGAACCACTGTCGTTATCGCAGTCGCGTCTGGCGACGTAGGTTCGCTTCGATTTGTGGCATTCGGCTGCAGTCCTTCGATTGCAGTGCTGGGCCCCACAGTTGTCTCTTCAGAATGATTCGTAGCCAGTGTAGTCGTAGTCTGTGCGCCACCAAACCCAGAAGGCGCTTTAGGTTCCGCATCTGCTGTTGTCGGCGCAGCAGGTTCCGGGCTAGGGGACGTCGGCCCTGTTGTTTGCTGACCGAGGGTAGACGAAGG
Organism: Amblyomma americanum; assembly: GCF_052857255.1. Lineage (NCBI taxonomy): Eukaryota > Metazoa > Arthropoda > Arachnida > Ixodida > Ixodidae > Amblyomma > Amblyomma americanum. The sequence goes on along the minus strand of NC_135500.1, from coordinate 194,061,029 downwards.
TGATTGTTCGGGCGAGGTAGTCGGCGCGCTGATAGCCGGAGGCGCCGGTGCGGCTGTTGTTGTTCCACTGTCCTGCGTCACTGCACCGGAGACATCCAGATGAGCAGCATCTTCGCGGCTTGTAGTCGGTAAGGTGCTTGTACCACTTTCTGCAGTCGCTGTCACGGTCGGTGAAGGATCCTCTCCATGTGGTGGGCCACTGCTGGAGCCTGCAAGCAGCCAGAGAAGACAGCAGATATGTAACCATTGAAACATGAAAAATCGTTATTGTTTTGTTTCTTTTGTTATTGCCCAGCTCTAATTTGCTTCTGAGTTGTACAACCTGATAAGCACCGTGTGTGCAGTATCTGAAACTGCTTGAAGACAACGCTCGCCTAGAACGACCATCCACCATTGTATGCCACGAAAATGCAGTCTTAAGCTTTTTTTAACCACTACAGAGATGCACATACAGAAGCTTAAAACGACAATGGTTCGCGTTTTTATTTATAAACACAAATCATTCGTCCTTCTTGGTGAACGTTGTGAACGATAGGAAATTAAAAGGGCAAACGGAAGCTGATAAATAGGATGTGAATTGACTACCGCAGGTTAATTGAAAGCCAAGCTATTCCGTTAAAACCTCCTGAAACATTCCGAAGCCAAGTACCGCACACTGCAGGTACGCTTTCGTTTGTTGCCAGAAGTCCGAGAAGCCAGCAGTCATAGAAACCAGAGAGACCGCAGGGTAGATGCAATGATTGTGATTGGTACTCTGTATTTATATTCTAGACAGGAATTCAACTTGGAACAAAAAGAATACATCACGGGTAACTTTCCTTAGTTCCAGAGGTTGCTAGGTATCCAGTTCACTCATTTAAGAGCTTCTCATGCCCCAGTATTTATCATTTCGTTGCTATAGCATTGCCGTTTGACTCCTCACACAACCGTATTCTAAGACTAGCTGCCATGATCGCAGGTTCTGTGAAATGACATAATGGAAAGCATAGTATGAGCTATTCTCGGGGATGAATATTCAACGCGCAATAAAATTTATCAGAAAGAAAATGCTTGTTTTTCGCATTTTAAACTCTGCAGACACTGAACCCAGGCCACATCTTTCAAACGTAAATGACAGCCAGTTGTAAGTACTGCCATGATTGATTTATTCTCTGATTGACAACAACTGTGATGGTGGGTGTTAATAACCTTTTTCAGGACACTGCATACTTTTGCGCTCATATTTCGGACCTTGCCACCGCTGCTTTGAAACGAGCATAATCGACCACTAAACTGTCTTTAAAGGACAACGAAACTTTGACTGATCCATTGTCTTCTGCATCGCACGCATATACAGAAGACATGCCTCCGTAGAACATCGCAAGCGTACGCTTGCAACGTGGCATTATAGGCCAGAGCCAAGCACATGACTGGTTGAAACGGGCCCGTAGAAGTGAAGGGAAGCAATCATGAATTTATCATTTCCTTAGAAATAACATTTTTCAGCCTTTCTTATACAAATTTCAGCACGAAGAAGCCTTCCTTTAAGTGGAAACATTATTCTTACATTTATAGTAAAAGCCCACGGCTGAGCATAAACGAGATAGCATACACGTGATAAAAATGAAACCGGAGCCGTTATCCCACTAGCCTTCGATACCGGAGCCCGGTATCGAAGGGCGTGGATGATCTACGGCGATTAAAGGAAAAAATGGGAAAGAATTGCGATAGCAGTCTTTAGAAAATACGCCTCCATATTCAACAAAGCAGCAGGTTAAAAGCTGGAAAGGGTTCGAGCGCCAACTGAAAGGCTGCGCCTGTTGGTTCTCTCGATCCACGATATGCTATCAACGGTCGTCTGGCCGGAGAAAGCACCAGCGAACGGTCTTAAGACTCCACCACTTCTCCCTTAAGCTAGGTAGCTTCATTCGCTACTCCTATCCATTCGTTCACACTAAAAAATAATAAAAACCCCCGCTCCGGTATTGCACAGCAAAGCAGCGCTGAAAGTGAAACGGCGGCCTATACACGGGGCTGCGGTCTGCATGCTGGCTCGTGGCGGCAAGTCGCCGTCATTTCGGCCGACCGCCAACCCAAGTGTGCGCACGGGAGCGGCCATTTCCTGGCGATGATGGCACCCAAAGGAATGGGCGCGGTTTCCCACCCTAATATATGGCGCGGATATACCGGCCCCGAAGTCTCTTCCCGCGCAATAGTCGCCGTTCGGGCGGCATCGACGCGGGCTGTGTAGCAGGGAGGAAAAGGAAGATCGTTAAAGATGACGTACGATGGACGGGGCCCACACCTCGATCGCGGGGCGCCCGGCCGCTGCGGAGATCGGCCGGCCAAGTGCGCACTTTTCGCAATTCGGGAAAGTAGGCCCCGAAGATAAGTGATCGAACCACCTGGCTCGAGATGCGCGGGCAAATCTTCTCTTCTCGACATCCCCTCCTTTCCCCCCCCCCCCCCCCCCCCATAAAAAAAAAGGAAACGAAAAGAGCTGACGCAACTGGCTCCACGCATTGCAGAGTGCGTGTAGAATAAGCGCTGTAGAGACACGCGAATATATTCTGTGCAGGAAATCGCGTTCCACCTCGTGTCCTGACCTTGAATTTTTGAATCTCGAATCCTTGCGTGGCTTTTACTCTATTCCCACTGCAGATAGCAACGATGATAAAACGAGCCCCGACTAACGGCGAAATGTTCGCATTAGGCATTTCATCAGCACTCTATACCACATCTGTGGCCGCTCTCCTGACGTGCTTACGTCACAGCTTCTCACTGGCGAGAATCGCATCTATAAAGTTTCATTAAGAGCGACGGTAGAACAAAAACACGCTGAATTAGCGCTACGCGCTGCTAGTTGCAGGTCGGCACGTGACAGCATAGAGCACATATTATAAAGTAGCCGTAACTTTATAATGTCTTCAATGCAGGCGCAAGTGTAACAGCTCACAAAATGCCTGGTCGGCCACAGATGGAGGGGAAAGTCGGCATAAGACGACGAAGACAAACTAACTAAAATAAACTAATAAACTCAATTAATCAAGAATTAAAGAAAGAGAAAAAGAAAGAAACCGCAACAGCGAACAATGTCTCCGCACTATCGATAATTGAATATTTATCTAGAATTTCGATGGAGGTGAAGTTCTGAGGCCCGTGTACTGTGTGATGTCAGCGCACGTTAAAGAACACCAGGTGGTCGAAATTACCGGAGCCCTTCACTACGGCGTCTCTCATAGCCTGAGTCGCTTTGGGACGTTAAACCCCCCTATACCATAACGACACAACAAGCTTAGCGACGGGCAAAAGTTCTTAAGAACAGTACATGTTTCCTGCAACCGGATTCAACGGAGTATCGCTTAATTAATCAACAGTACATGTTTCCTGCAACCGGATTCAACGGAGTATCGCTTAATTAATCAAAGTGGAAGACCAAATCAAAACGCAACGAATTGAAATGTTGCACGAATAATTTCGCGCAAGGCTGGGCACTACTGCCGGCGACAGATGCAAACTGCGGCCACAGCGCTTCTATTAACAACATATCAAGTGAGACGGTCGCCGTCGGCAATACGACCGCGTTCACATATACACGCACACCCATGCGACTACAGAACGCACAGGAACAGCGCTTCTAAGTTCCAAGGCGAAGCAAGGGCCGTCTGGGGCGCTAGTAATCCTATCCCGCGCCTCCTGAACGCGAGCGCACGTGAAAAAAGGAAACGAGAAGTGAGCAAAAAAGTAAGAAAATAATAAAGCGGGGAAACCAGACGGTCAGAGCCGGCAGACGAGGGAAAAATAAAAGCACCCCCTTATATAGGAGGCGGAGCGAAAGACGAAGATGCGAATTTTTTGTTTCCCGCTTCTCAGGAACGGATGAAAAGAAATCGGCGAACTTAGTTTCGTATGCAGCAGGCGCCACTGAAATGCGTGTGTTCGGGGACGACGCATGTGTAGTACCGCGGGGGGCTCAGAAGCGCACGCACGCGCCTGGCGCCGCCCTCCCGCGGGACGTCGGCTGGAGGTGGGCATAAGGCCGGGCGTCGACTGCACGGCGGGGAAACCAAAAACCGAGGGTATAAGAATACGGGAGCAGAGGGCGTGGGGAAGAGAGGAGGAGGAGGAGGAGTGTGAAGCAGCGTAACGCGAAGAAGATGAGAATTCTCGCCGCCTCACAGTTTGCGTCCTTCCTTGTCCGTCCGACCACGGGGTGTGAGGTCAGTAATAAGAAGCGCGGTGCGGCACGCAATCAGGGGAAGTGAAAAGGTTGCCATAAGCGCGCGGCGAAGGAGCAGAAGTGATGGAGAGAGGCGGAGAAATAATAAGAACTTGGTCCTTACCACAGTTTCGAACTGATTACAAGCTGCAATCCTTGGCTCACAATCTGCCATTTTTTCTTAATAAATATAAAGATACTGCTGGATTTAGTCCAAAACAACTGCGAACATACTTTGTGAAAATGTAATCTGTATTTATTCTTATGTCGTATGAGAAAATGTCTGTCATCACTGTACTCTTTTTTTTGCATTCATTCATTATTGATAAACATTCTGTTATCTTATTTCTGCTGTGTTGCTCTCATGCATACGCTGTATAATTTCTTTTCTATTTATTTATTGACGACCGCTACTGTATTGTTCATTAATTGTTATTTCGTTTTGTCTGCTGCTGCCATGTAATGGTTTCCTGGGCCTTCGTCAAGCTGTTCGTACAGCTTTTAGCCCAGGTGACCATCCAGATACTTTCTGGAGAATAAAATATGATTTGATTTGATTTGAATAAAGATATTTACTTCCAAAAGATGGAGATACGGTGAGCGTGTCTAGAAAAGCGGAAACGAATAACGCAGCGAGAAGCGAGTTCCGAAAGAAGGAGACTAGGAAGGCGAGGCGGACAAAAAGGGTAAGTTCCAGAAAACCGCACAACTCGGCAACTCCGCCGACAAAAACAACATCCGTGTGTGCTCGCAATACAAGGTCGCTTTAGGCCTAAATGCCTGCAAGGCGCCGCGAACCGTCGGGCATACTAGCAGGCCCCTAGAAAGAGATGGGGGCTGGGAAGGGTGGGGGTGGGGGGGGGGGAGTCGGCCCCCTTTGCATGCAGGCGAAATTCTCACCACACACACGCCACCGAGACGGAGGAGGCGGACACGTAAAGACGAAAGCGCGGGGGGCGAACAGAATTGCTCTCTAGACGCCGCCACGTTAGGCTTAACAGCTGCTGCCGCCGCCGATTCCCCGTCCTTCGCTTTCAGGTTTATACCGGCCGCAAAGCGAACGACGCCGCGTTCCTTATCCCCTCCTCGCTTTTATTTTTCTTTCTCTTCGTTCTCTCTCTTTCTCGACCGAGCAGGGGCTGCGATTCCGCAGTCGTTGATACCTTGATCGCTTTCTTGGCTCCCCTTCGCGGCCGCACGCTACGACGGCCACGTGGGCACGTCTCCCCGTGAGGCCTCGCAGACAACAGCTCGCCAGGGCGCGCCTCGGGCGCTGTGTGTGTGCGTGCGGACGCAAGGAAGCGATGCTGGATGAGGGGAAGGAGGACGTGTGAGCAGATGACGCCTGCAGCAGCGGCAGCCGGCACCGCTTGTTCTTGTTTTGGCGATCGGGAACGACCTGGAAATTGCCCGTTTCCGTGCGCCACTTCCATCGTTCGCGCGCGATCGGAGTTTCAGTCAAGCACGCAGGCAGGCCCCGGGCGCAATAAGCTGCGCCGAGGAGCCGAAAAGCACAAGGAGGCGTTACGAGGCTAACGCCAAGCGGCGGCGAGGTGATCAAAATAGCGCTGAGGGACCAGCTCTTTCCTTCTTCGCGCTCGTAATCGCGCTTCGAACAGCGAGATTTCTTTTTGACGCTGCCGCAAAGACTATAGGGATAGATCTGGAATATCAGGTGATATAGGACCGCTAGTGATGCGATCTATTAATGAATACACGCAGGAAAGCTGCCGGTAAAGTAATTGCGAAAGTATACAGTAAGATGTTAAAGCGTTAAAAAAACAGATGCCGCCACCGTCTCGAAGACGTTGAAGTAACGAGCGTTAACTGTATGGCTTACTAGAATTGATATGAATATTTCCTATGGCGACCGCCATCTTGGATTTTTCGGTGACGTCATCAATTGGCGGCAATCTTGAATATATCAGTGACGTCGCCAATCAATCGCCAATTCGATATACTAATGACGTCACCAATCAATCACCAACTTGGTTACTACATCGATTTACTATGGGGGCCGCCATCTTGAATTCCTCGGACAGAAAAATTTCACGCCGAAGAGAGGTGGTAGCAGACCCCAAGAAATCGAGAAACGTGATGAGTAAGAGCTAACGCTCTTAAAACTGCTGGCTTGAAGATATCTAGGCGAAAGAGAAAAAAAATGGGTTGCTATCGTATTTTATAAGGGACCACTTTTGAACCACCTGATAATTAATAATTGGTTTTTGGGGAAAGGAAATGGCGCAATATCTGTCTCATATATCGTTGGACACCTGAACCGCGCGGTAAGGGAGTGAAAGAAGAAAGAGGTGCCGTAATGGAGGGCTCCGGAATAATTTCGACCACCTGGGGATCTTTAACGTGCGCTGACATCGCACAGCACACGGGCGCCTTAGCGTTTTTCCTCCATAAAAACGCAGCCGCCGCGGTCGGGTTGGAACCCGGGAACTCCGGATCAGTAGTCGAGCGCCCTAACCACTGAGCCACCGCGGCGGGTATTGAACCACCTGTCAGCACCCGTTTTCAGGGAAGACTCCCGTCCTTTGAACACCTTTATCGCCTCATGCCACGATCCTTTGTGCGCCATGCAGTTACGACCTCAAAGGCTCGGTGGAACCACAAGACCGTTTCTTTTCCGTTCATTACGAAAGCAGCGCGCAATACCAGTCTCCTTCGCGCGCACCGTAAACTGCGTGCGTTTTCGGGATGCTGCATGGTTTTGTAAACAACCCGGGCTCCTTGCGAACGTCACGACTGGGGCGCGAACCGTGACCCTGATTTACTGTTACCATGGTGTGCAGCGTTAGTACACTGCGTCGTAGAATGCAAGAATGTGTGGTTAAAATATATGTGGCCGACCTTTTCCAGCGAATATTGCGAGCACAGCGGAGCTTCAACTGACCTGTATACTGACTAATCGATTAAAATATCAATTGGAAGGAAGGACTCTTCTTTATCGATTGCTCGTTGCCTTCCCGCGAGCTTACTCCGAGCGCTCGGCTCATCGGGCAGTGGATGAATTCGTAAAATGCCGCGCCTCCTTATTGACTCCCTTCCTGGTTCTGAATGTTCGCAAAAAATACGCCGTTCGATGCCAGCCTTAAGCTAAGGGGGCTTTCGAAAAACTTCGAGAGAGAAAAAAAAATAAAAGGGAGGAGACTACTGAAGGTGCCTCACCTCTCTGATAACGATCACGCTCTAAAGTTCCGGATTAGAAAAATTAAGAGATGAATTGTGGCATTTTCGATGTCATTTATAACATCGGAAACAATGCAGTTCCCAGGCGAGCAATTTGTAGACATGGTACTAAGCAAGGAAACAAATGAATAACTAAAGCAAAATCGTAATGAATGGTTAAAACACCGCCGAAAGATAACTGCAGTTGATATATCGCTCCGTAAGCGTTTCCTGTGGTAAATGACAAATAGACGGCCACGTTTCTTTATGCGGACAGCCACTAACCACGAAACTAGTCCCGCCTCTGTGATTGATTATACTCTGCGCATTGTGACCTTTGATGTGTAAGTGGCTAGACTGTCAGTTCAATTCTGTTGCGTTTGCAGTCATACAAACGAACAAAACATTAGTAATATTAATAACATTACACTATCCGATCACCACCAGGCCACAGAAGAAGCTCCGGCTGACTTCTTATACGAACGTAACAATTCATAAATTAAGCCGCAGGTTCCCGTACAGTCCGAAGCGATATGAATGGCCACACATTTATAAGCAACGGTTGTGCCCTTATTATGAGAATGAACCGTATCTCTGTCGCTTTCTTTGCCTAAGTAATTTTCCTTCAGGCGTTGATCCTCTTAATACGCTTTAAACGTCGATATAAAAGTAAAAATAAAATGTGCTTTTGAGCGCGAACTTATGTGTACCCTTTCGAGCTTCTCACATCTGTACGTTCGCTGTAGAAATGGTCAAGTGCAGTTTGGATGCTGGTGAGCACCCGCGTAGAGCCACAGTTCTTGGTGGGTATAGCCATACGCCTTTTTAATGCGAAAGCATTTCTAGGCTATTTCGGCGGTCTCTTGTCCGCAAAATGTGTCCTCAGCAGTCATGGCGTTCTCAGAAGATATAACATCAAACGAATGGTTGTGATCGATAGAGGAGGATGCCAGGATGATGCGCAAAAAATTGATGTCAATCGGATGATTACATAATTAATTAGAGCCAAAGATGTCACAAATGTAGAGAATTGTTGTGAACATAGCGAATGCTTGCGAAAACAAGTAGATGGGCGGGAACGAACCATGGCGCCAAATTTCAAAACGAATCATGGCGCCAAATTTGAAAATTCAAAATGAGCGATTGAAACGAAAAGAGTGTGCAATCAGAGTAAATGTGATTAATTAAAACAATTGATTACAGAAACTGGGGAAATTGATGAAATAACATTGAACCTCGCAATCAATGGAGGCAATCAACCAATCGATAACTAATCAATGAGTCGATAAGGCAAAGAGGAGCAAAGAGAATCAAAGATGCGCAAATAGTGTCGTGGAGGCGTCAATGCTTTTGCATTCCTCCAAGGCGGGTTTTGCTCGAAGACATCCATTAATCGCTCGTGACGACGTTACCCTCAGCGCTAAGCAATTACGTTCCCAAAGCTCCTCTTACGTACAGGTGCGGTTTGTGATTAGTCTGGGCACTCATCTCGCTGGCTGTTGCGATTGGTCAGCACCTGTAAAACGTGGTTGGATAAATTTTACACAGGAAACTTCTTACTGATCATAGCCTCTGCACAATCATACCATATTGCTTTAATTATGATTAATTGACCGGCATAATCAAATAACGCGACTTAAGAACTCTTCGGAAACCGTGCCTTCAGTCACATCCACGTAGTATACACGTACGTCACAATGGCCGCCATTTTGTGGCGCACGAAGCATGGCGAAAGGCTGAAGGCGTATCTAATTTGCTCATCGGCCTCTGCTCTGGCTTACATTGCCGAAGCTGTGAGCTGCTCCACAAAATGGCGCCCGTGACGTCACATGAATACCTGAGTACTACAAAACTAGACAACAATGCGCATGCGCACGACCGTCTGCGCAGTCTAATAAGTTGTCGTAAATGGCACCTCACCTGTCGTCAGGGACGGCTGGTCGGTGGCAGCAGCGACGCCGGCTGTGCGCAGCACCAGCAGCAATGCCACCAGAGCCAGGCTGGCCCGGTGTCGAGGTCTCGGCGCCGCCGCTGACGTCATGGCCGAGCTTGGTCACGTGGGGTCACGTTCCCCGCTCATGCCGCGCTGCTCCGTAAGTGCTGGGGCCTCCGAAAGACATCTGCGCAGGTGAACGGAAAGAAAATGTCTAGACACGGAAAACACTAAAAAAAAAATACCGGGGGGGGGGGGATGCAGCAGGTGGACAACTGCGCAGACTAGAGAATAGCGTGGTTTCTTGGAATGCTAAAAGTCCTCTCAGGTCGAATGCGCTTTTTAACGTGGAATATCTGGGTAATACGGATTCGATAACCAAAAGTTTGAGTGCCACGGTGACAGAAGAAAAATATGGCCGCGGTTTAGCTCTGGTTAAACGTGGAGTGATGCGATAGCGACATCTGGCCAAGTGGAACTAGCTCAGTCGAATTGAAGTCAGTCTTTCGCCGCTCCATTTCGCTGGGCGTCCCTTCTTCATCTTCGTCCTACTTGAAACGGCGCATGCGCACAGCTGTTTGTTGCAGCTGCTGCGCGCCGCGCCGCCGGCAACAGCAGCTGCTCCGCATCACGTGACCAACGAGCGCACCACGTGGTCACCCACGTGGCCAACCACGTGACCACGGCGCCGCCACGGAGCTCAAGGGGTGCCACGCTGAAGGCTCGAAGAGCTGGCGTAGTGTAGCTCTCGCTACAAAACGCCATATTCCGAGGTGTGTTTTGCTTCGAGAAGTCCCTCCACCATCTAGGCGCGTGCAAGAGCTTCTGCCGACTGCCGAAAGAAATGAAAGCAGACAGAACACCCCGACCAGGTGTGAACAGGTGGCTCATGATTAAAAATAGCGTTTACGGTCAAGAAGAAAGAGAGAGAAAGCTTTAATGTCAGGAATGGTGGAGAGATTTTGGCAAGAGAAAAGCACGTCTCTGGCCTGCTGCTGCTCCACAGTGAATGAAGGAAAGTGGTAACGTCAGAAATAGGGGCACGAGGTAGTAACTATTCAAGGGAAAATAGCGCAAAAGACGGGGACAAATGAAGAAAACAACAGGACCAGCGCTAACTATTCAATAATTATTCATAATTATAACAATTATAATGAATTCATAATTAAAATGAATTCATAATTAGTATGAATTCATAATAATTATGAATAAGTAATTATTCATAATATGTAATTATTCATTGGCATCCACCCAAGCGCAGCCATACGGCTACAGAGGAAAGCTATTCAGCTTCCACAGAAACTTCGCAGTTAAAGAAAAATTCTTCCTGGTCCGGGGTTCGAGCTCAGGACCACCGCTTCACCGGAGCAGTCGCTCTACCAACTGAGCTAACCGGGACGGCTAGCATATGGTAGGGCGAGAGCGAATTGACCAATAACGCGAAGTGGCAACAAATCTATTCCGCCTTGGGGGATTCCCCTAAACATTTGACCAAAGGTGGGGAGCAGTCTTGCAGTGTAGGTGCGAGGCCACAATACAATGAGCTGCACAAGCTGTGTCCAATGACACGACACAGACGCGGCAAAAGAATTCCGTGGGCTCTGATGCAAGCCTTAGTGGAAAGCTCCGGGTTCATTTCCTCTCTCTGGGGTTTTCCATAGCGTGCATGAAAACAACTGTGGACGGGCGTTTTCGCGTTTCCTCTCCATCGAAACGCGGCGGAGTCAATCCTGCGAACACGTGCTCCGGAGTCGAACGCCTGACCACACTGACCCCTGCAGAAAGACCGAATGCAACAAAAGGGTGAAAAGCATTTTTATTGAGCGGGAGTAAAATTACTCCATAAGCGCTACTGTTCCATTGGAGTAATTCTACCATTATGGAGTAAAATTTTACTTCGTTTACTTGAAATTAACCCGCTTAGGACACAAGCCTTTAAACCTATGTGCGCGCAAACGCGAGCACGCGTGGAAACCGCTTCCTGAAGTGACGCCAAGGCGCAGGTTTTGCGGCGGCGTATACACAAGGCGAGGGCTTGAGGCATGTGCGTAGGCAGCACGGGTTGTCCCTATATCATTGCGCATATCTTTCCAGCGCAGAGCCGAGAAGTAGAGAGGGGCGCGGCCTATAAATACCGCTTCCGCGGCCCCGAAGGGCTGCATGCCTGTGTGGCGGACACCTGGAGATAGAAAGGGTGGCAGGGAGGGCAGCTGGTGCCACCATTAACAGCACGCTCCGCCGCCCACGGGGGGCGCTTTGCAAGAGGTGCGACGTAGGGAATGGGCGGCGCCCTTTGGGGCACGCACTTAGCCAGAAACAACAACGGAAGCCAAGCGGAGGTATAGACAGAGAAGCAGCGTTCATGCCACGAATTCTCAGGCGGAGATTTCTGCTCCACGCGTCTAAGGAAAGAGCTGTCTGTGTGCGCCCGCCTGTTCGTCTGTGTGCGCATGCAAAGTGACAAGAATGAAACAAATGAGCGGTTCGTTCAGGTGGACACCAAAGCATGCGACGGACCTGTGACATTTGCAAGAAACGCGAATGATTTTCCTCAGAGATAAAATACTAACAAAAACAAGTGTCATCAACTTTAATTTATAAAGCACAAAAATAAGAACACGTCACTGCTGTGGACAGCTGGTGCCTTTTTTCGGTGTTTATTCACAGGTCTCCTCCTTCTGTGTGCCAAAGAATTCATAATTTTATGTAAAAGAAAAAAGCTATAAATTGGCGCATATATACTATAAAAGACGTATACAGCACTATGTGTTTTGCCACTTCATTTGGTGGGCCTGCAATGTCGCTATGGCATTCAGGCGACACTGCAGGAATTTTATCTTTTTTTTCTCTCCGGGATTATTCGTTATTTTCTTCTGAGTCTCTTCCAACATTGAAAAAAATTGAAAATTGTTTTTTTGGGGAAAGGCAATGGCGCAGTATCTGTCTCACATCGCGACCGACACCTGAACCACGCCGTAAGGGAAGGGATAAAGGAGGGACTGAGCGAAGAAAGGAAGAAAGAGGTGCCGTAGTGGAGGGCTCCGGAATAATTTCGACCACCTGGAGATCTTTAACGTGCACTGACATCGCACAGCACACGGGCGCCTTAGCGTTTCGCCTCCATCGAAACGCGGCCGCCACGGTCGGGTTTGAACCCGGGAACTCCGGATCAGTAGCCGAGCGCCATAACCGCTGAGCCACCGCGGCGGGTTTATGCAACCAGTTTTTTTTCTTAGGAGTCAATTTTCTTGTTTACATAATTTGGTCAAATTAATATGGGTCGCACGTACAAGCAACTTTTCCTTAACAAATGCGCTGAAAAGTAGCTAATGTTGGCATCCCGCCCATGTATGCATACGCGTTTATTATAACGAAGTAAATTAGTAATGGAGAGAATTCTTGTACTACAGGAACCTTTACAACAATGAGATAGATGCATAACATCGAACAGTCCTGAGCCAATTAATATTCGTGTGAATAAAAAGGGCAAACTCAACAGAAAGAGGTCAGTGCTGTGAGGAAACGAGGGTTTATCGAATAAAAAAAATGTTATCAAACAGCCTGCATTCCAACCAAAGCTCCACTCGATTCTCAGTCTTAATTTTTGAACTGCGTACTACAGGGAGGAAGGCAAGAAACTAAAAGAAAAAAAATCTGAAGAATTCATGCAGGTTTTGTCATAGCACAGCATCACAGATTTATGAAAGATAAACAGCTTTATGACGAATTACACGGATGGCGCAGTATGATGGGAGACGAGGTACCGAACGAAACGACCGACAAAAATCGGCTCCGCCGTTATCAAATGAAAAAACGAACAAGACAGATAAACCCAGATCGGCGCAGGCCTCGTTTTCTGCTTGGGCCATCAGGATACCGAGCCGGCCCGCTCACTTAAAGCCTGCGCGCAATCCCTTAAAGCTTGGGGAGCCAAACGAGTCAAGGCGGAGCAGAAGCGATCTAGAGAAGACGCGACGGATTCCTCGGCGGACCAAACACTCATACCCTGGCCAAGAAAGAGAGAGAGAGAGAGAGAGATAGAGAAGGCCCAGCAGAGGGCTTGATCCCATTCAAAGCCACACGCGTTTACGACGCAGCACCAAGACCGCCGCCCGCCGCAGCCGGCTTTGCTGGCAGCTGGCTGAAGCCAAGACGAGCCAAAAATGCGGAATCGCTTTATGTAGTGCGGAGGAGAAAAAAAAAAAAACAGAGGCAGGATCAGAAGGTTCCGAAGCAAAAAGAAAAAAAAAAGAAGAGAGAAAGGAGAGCGGAGAGAGGATACCGCGCTTGCCTAGCTGGCAACTCTGAGACGAGCCACTGACGAAACGTGTACGTTGCGCGCTGCGGACATTGCTGTAATTTGAAAACCGGACGTGGACGGTGTCCCAGAGCGAAACATATTTTTTGAACTCTCGCTTTTCTGGCGCAGCATTTCAAAAAGGCCGAGGATGCTGTCGACCGGAGAAATCAGACGCAGCGGACTTAAGTTTCTTTAAAGTAAGTAAAAAGAAATTACTCAGAGGATAGGATTTAGTGAAAACATTTAAAAAAGAGATGCGGATGGGGAAACACGACTGCGCAAGTAATTTCCCTCATGTCAAGTAAGCGATGTCGCTAGGAGGAAAAAGGAAGCGCACGACAGAGAGCACGTATGCTAGAGTAGGAAGAGACACCATGATACGTGGAAATCGGATGAGTAATTAGATAGAACGATAGTCGTATGACGAAGTATACGACCAACATCTGAGAGCCACAGAAAGAGCAGGAAAGAAGTACAGCCGAGCAAGCGGAACGAGAAGCAAAGGCTTTCTGGGGAAACACGAATATTCCTTTCCTTCCCTTCTAACCTCTCCCCCACGCTCTGCCTTGACTTCTCTCCCTAATTCCAAGAAGAGCGCGTACCTCACATCCATGCTTTATGAAACGACTTGTTTACGACAAAACGGGTAACAGAAAGAAAAGAAAAAAGCAAACAGAATAAATATGTACTGCATGGAGTAACTGCGCGGGCTCAGTGGGTTGAAAAATGAGTCTTGCGTTAAAGTTATGTTTGGTCGTCGGGGTGCTTTAGAGTGAGACATGCCGCAAAAGGGCATGGAGGAATAAACAAGGAAAAGCAGAGAGAGAAAGTGGAAGAAAAAAGAGTGAGAGAGCGAAGAGGGACTGCTTTCTTTTATCTACAGAGTGAATTCGCACGAAGGCGCCGCGGTCCCATATTTGTATAAGAGATGGTTAGGTAGTTTATGTGCAAGAATAAAAAAAAATGAGCGCCCGTTTTGAGCGCGGCAATTTAACCGCTGCGTCGTCCTCATCGCGAAAAGCCATAGGAATATAAACATCCATTACTCTTTTATTTTTTCTAGTTAAAGAAAGGGGGTAGTTTTTGGGCATACTATGGAACTTGATAACAAGAATAAAAAAATATTTATGCAAGCTATCTCTACGTAAGTAAAGCATAAAGAAAATATAGACTCGTAATTTACCCTCACGCCGAACTGAAGCATCTGCGGTAGAAAGCCCCGTAATAAAATATATGCGCTCACACAGTATGCGGAAGTGCTGCTTTCCGGAGCGGATTGTTTACCGTCATACTGAACCATATTTCTTCCACATTTCGGTTTACTTCCGTATTGTGTGCAATGCGAGATAGAAGCTGATGTGATGACCGATGCTCGTTCTTACCAATTCGATAACAAATGGTTTAAATTAGCGGCGTGGGGGTGGGGAGTTTTAGAAACCGAAACAAATGGTAATATTCTTGTGATTATTCGCTACATGTGCGAATATTCGTGCGAAAAGAAGACTCACGCAAGCACATCTTCCATGTATCTCCAATAAGCCTGTCCTTTGCCAGCTGCGGCAACCGTATTTTAGCAAACTTCTTGACCTCATCCACCCGCCTAACTTTCTGCCGCCCCCCCTGCTACGCTTGCCTTCTCTTGGAATCCACTCCGTTACCCTTAAGGACCAGCGGTTTTCTTGCCTTCGCATTACATGCCCTGCCCGGGCCCATTTCTTCCTCTTGATTCCGACTAGGGTGTCATTAACCCTTGTTTGATCCCTGATCCAATCTGCCCTCTTCCTGTCTCTTAATGTTACACTTGTCATTTTGCTTTCAGCTCGTCGCACTATCCTTAACTTCATTTGTATGAGCATTATGAACGCCGCCACATGAATAGACCGTCGCGATGCTGAACCTTTCTTTGCGCAGTGACCGATTGCGTCAGCATGCTGTGCAGCGTCGGAGTGGGCCCGTATTTTGAAGCAGTCATCGAAAAAAAAAAGCTGTTGTGCGTCCTATTAGAATTTCGTTCAGGTTATTCGAAAACTATTCCAAAACCTGAGAAAGGATTCAATTCGCTTCGAATAAATTTGTACATGCACAACCTGATTCGTTTACCGAATTGAAATACTCGGATATGCGATTCGCTTTTAGATAATTTAGAATATCTGCACGCCCCTATTTTTAACAAATAACAGCCGACAGCCGTTATATCTACACGGTTATTTCGAATTATTGGCTATATCGAACGTACCGCTTGAAAATACTGTTTAAAAGTACATGAAGTCGCGCTCTATATCGAACTATAATTTAGCCGGTCGCTCGATATATCGAACTGCGCGCAGTGCCCCTGCAAGTGGCGCTTCTGACGCTGTTCTTCGATCACTTTACTCGCGAAGACTGGCCGGCAGAGTGGTTTGGGTACCCGCGGGCAGCGATAGCGCTGTGAAACCGCGTGACGAGGTGAATGTTAGGTGCTCTTGAAGGTGATCTTCGGTCTCTTGTAGTCCTTTTCAACACAACATTGCTGTCATGCGGTGAAGCCAGCTTGACTAACTATAGCCAGCGGCGGCTCTCCCGCGCGTGCTTCGCTGCCGAAGGCGGTGCGGAAACCAGCTGTACCTAAATTACTGCACCAAATTGCATTGCGAACGCTTATAGTAGCAGTATGCGTTTTTCTGGACGTTTATACGCACTGATATCATAAACATAAAACTACAACCATGCAGAAATGAAGTTATCTTTTTGAATAAGGGCGTTACGGTCATAGAAGTGCATAAAAATTCTTACAATATTTTGACAAAATGTCTCACGCTAAATCTGGACAAAGGGCTTCATTACAAGAAGCCGCCGATCCCCACGGTGCTGCAACGTCTCCTTCAAATATTAACAAGTTTGACGATATACTTCAGTGCAGTTGTTATCATTCGAAATACACGATGATTCGGACCCTTGAGCTGGTGTTGTAGAGTTCAGCTCACCTCCGCGCAATTTCAGAGTGGTCTTAGTGCGGGCTGCGAAGAAGATAACAATGAGCATGGGATCCAACTAAAACCTACGCGTAGTGTATCCTACTATCGAGGCAAGGAAGCTCTCAGATACAAATTGAAAATGACTATTTGGTGTATTGAACGTATGGCTGGAAATCTCGGCAGTCGTACTCAGCAAATTGTCATTCGCGGTATTCTGCACAACTAAGTGATCCAAACCATGCGAGCCCGTACGGCAGCTTTATTGAATTACTGAGTCCTGAATCTCCTGGAATATGCATGAGGGCCAACTGGCGAAGAGAATTCGTGAAACAGCTGGCAGCTCTGGAAGTTTGATGTCGTTATTTCGTTTTACTTAAAAAAAAAGAGCACTCGCGAACACTTCTTTTTTCCACGAGAACAAAAGTCTGATGTTCAAGTTTTTCAAGAAGTAATGGTTGATATTTCTACAAACCACAAGATGGCATTTTTCTGGGCCAGTTGGTATGAATCCATGATTTGGGCCAGCATGAACTTTGGGACACAAACGAAGAGAGACACATGGAACACGGAACACACTGCAGCAGTGTGTTCCGTGTTCCATGTGTCTCTCTTCGTTTGTGTCCCAAAGTTCATGCTGGCCCAAATCATGGATTCTACAAACCAGTCATGCTTCCTAGCGACAAAAGTCGTCTCTGTTTTTTAACAAAAAAAATTGCAGAAATAGAAGAGTAAAACAACGTGAATTGTTACACCGGTTCCACTCAAGGCACAACAGGCTTCAGCTTCAAGTATAAATATTTATTTTAAAAAACGCTGTCTTTTCAGGGCCAGTGGATAGATATTCGAGCGCAATTAGAAAGCAGTTTGCTTAACATGACCCTGAAAAGTAACCTTTAGCAGAAAACTACAAAAAGAAACAACACAACGAGATTAGTGACGTTTGTTTCAAAAAGTCCTTCCCCAGCACGTCGTCAATCATATTTCAACACAGTATCAAAGACACGTTCTGCTGCGCGCAGGTCACGCCAGCGGTCGCCCTAGATAGGCAACAGTATTAAAACATTAACGGGTTCTGTCAAGAAACAAACGAAAATTAGGCAACTAAGTTCCTCGCCTTTGTTTCACAAGTCATTATGGGGCGTGTCGTTAGTAAGGGGCACTCCGCCGCCGTCTAAAAAAGAAAAACATTTTGCAGGCTTACGATAAGACGCGTGCGGTTAGAAGAACTTTAAACAAAGGCTCTTCTCTGCAGAAACCAAAGAGTACACAAGAAAGTGTACAGTGAACGTAGTTGTAGAAAGGGTATGGAACTCAGAAAGGGTATGGAAGCTACAAAAAGAACTAGGAAATAGCGCAGCACAGATTGAATGTGACTCTGTGATGTCTGAACGCGCAGCGATGCAACTCAGAAACGAGAATATATGACCCTGAACGGAAGATCTCTGGCGATACAGAACGAACAAAAAAAAAACAAGATAAGGGAGGAAACGAGTAAAAAAAAAAAAGGAAATCAAACAAGGCATACAAACCGGGAGATGGCGCAAGGAGGGGAAACGAGTTTGAATGAGCCATGGTCTGGCGAGCAATTACCAGCGCAAGGAGACGACGGGGTTCCTCTGCCTCGGCTCTGAAGAAGACATTGATGGCGGCTTGCGACAAGAACAAGAAAAGAGAAACAGCGGGCGCGTAGCCACCGCGGGTTCGACCATTGTATCGGCGGCGCTATGAACGGATTCCTGTTTTCGCAAAGGGGTGAGAATCGATGAAAAAAAAAAAAGGAGAACGGGCAATGGTGGTACTTGCGGAGGCCCAGCCGACACGTAGCTGAACAGAAAAGGGAGCTTGAAAGGGTTAGCCAAGAAATAGCCAGGTAGAAAAATACATTTACTAACTTGCCATTATTTAATACGTAAAAAAAAATGCCTCCAAGTGAAAAGCCAAACAAATAGCGTTGTGTTATGCTATGTGTTTCTTTACTGTTCTTCTATTCTTCGCAAAGAAAAATGTCTCAATTCTATTTACAAAAGGAACCGTGTAGAATCGATGAAAAGAGATACAGACCGTGATCGCGGAATCGGTGCGCCTCTATAGCCGGGAATGAGACGAAGAAAAAGAAAGTGAAAGGTAAGTGATAATGAAATAGGAAAGAAAGAATAAATAGAGAAAAGAATGACGGTCCTGCGGTGAAGAGAACACGGAAGTAAACAACAGGACCCGGTGACTCTCAAGGTTATCGACTGAAGCGCAGCGCGAATCAAAGCGATCAGTGGAGGAAAGTTAACGCTCACTCACCAGACACAGCTAGAGAAACACAAACGAAGAATCAGCGGAGAAGCAGGTCGAAGACGATACTTTCGCCTTCTCCTCCTCTTTCAAGTTAGACAAAAGGGAGAAAAACTGGCGATATCAATTTCCGGCCCGGGCCGGGGACTCAAAAGGAAATCGATACGGAATCGACGGCGGAGAGGACGGGCATCAAAGGTTCATCTCTCTCGTTCGCAGGTCGTTAATTGTTGTTTGCGGTGAAACGCCTTTAAATTGCGAAAGTGAATTAGGTGGGGGGGGGGGGGGATTTCCGTATTGAAGGGAGAGGTGTGTATACGCCGCACGTCAGGTGAATGGATGAATGAACGAAGGGGCGAGCGAAGAGCAACCATAGACGTGGGCGATGAATCGGAGCAGACGCTACTCAAGGGCTGGCCAAGCGTGCGATCACGGTGATAGCACACTTTGCACAGTGTTGATTCATTCTTTTTTTCTTTTCCTCTCTTTGCTTTTGCTTTGGGAAGTAAAGAACATCGAACGCCGCGGGTGATGGCGTGCCCGCTCGCCGATGCATACATGCAGATAGGGCTGGACCCACGTGCCTATGAGGGACGGAAAAATAGAATGAAGGAAAAAAAAAAACAAGGAAGAAGTGGGGGGGGGGGGGGTGAAGTGAAATCTGAAAAAAAAGCAAACTTGAGAGCGGCAACGGTCTTGGTTCTTTGAGAACCGCGGATCTCCAGCACGCAGTCGGGTCGTGGGGGAGGGGGGGGGGGGGGGGGGGGCTTCAACCTTAGTGACGAGAGAGGAGGTAATTTACAGCTTTAAAAACCTCATCGCAAGAGCGAAGGGAACTAATGGGAAGGGCGGAGAGTAAAGCAAGATCGGCGCGAGCGTGCACGCTCACACAAACACAAGCAAACGCGATATCTCCTATTGTAGCGTGCACCCATTTCTTTCCTTTCGCCCATTTTTAAGCGCAGCTCACAGCCGCCCCTTTGACTCCCGTCGTTTTCATTGTCCGTCCCGATTCATCCCGCGCAGCGGGGGAGCAAGGGATGCGGCGGTCGGAGAGGCGCGTAGGAGAAGGGGTGTCCGGAGCTCTTGAGCGCAGGGCACCGATCGTTGGGCAGATAAAAGTTTTTCTCCCGGGGCATTGTAATCTGCAGCAGCGCGCGGGCCGCCAGCCACGGGACTCTCCTCCTTCTCCCCCTCTCTCCCCTTTCTCTCTCTCTCATTCTGATTTGCCCATCACTCTTCCTGCTGCTGCTCTTTAAACTCCGCCCGTTTGCACTGCTGGAATTAGAGTTTTTGTTTTCTCTTTCTTTTTCTCCCTTAAATACCACTGTATACACTACGCGGGCGGTGCGGCAGTACTGCTTCTTTCACGTCTCGGCTTTTAAGCGAAGTTCGAGTTGGGTCAGCTGGAATTGCACTTCAATGAAGAGTAAGCATTGACGAGCGACTGCAAAGCTCTTGCTGAGTGCAAGCATGGGCACCAACGCGTGCCTCCCCATTCGATGCTTTTTCCTCTTAACTCACTTCGAGGATTGATTACCGCTGCAGCTAAGCGTCGAAAAACAAAGCGGGCAATGCGCGCAGTTTGATGGTTTGCGAAGAGTGGCAAACCGAAACGAAGCCGCAGGAAAATAGACGCCTTTAGGTGGGCGTACGTATAAGCTTGCATACGCAGTACACAGCATGTTTGCAACGCTGCAAACAGCGCTATCACGGCTCTTTTATAATAATTGTCTGTAGTCAACTCAACACACGAGCCTGCGCTGCTCAGCAGTTGTTGCACCTCCACTCCACATCAACACTCATTACATCCCCAGCTTTCTTCCTTGCTGGGCACTCAAAAACAGGAGGTGCCTTGGAGAGGAGTGCAAGGCTTGACGGGGCTCAAACTTGGCCCACCACCCAGGCGGGCAGCCAACTAACCGAGACCATATAAATTACAAACGTAGAAGGAAGACAGCGATGTTGCCAGTCCCTCCTTCCTGGCCCGACATGGCGGCCTTGAAAATCTTGACAGATTAATCTCCTTTACACTCGTTGCATCCCCCTTCCTTACCAGCCTCATCTCCTGCCGCCGGAACTCACTACGCACGAAGGACCTGGGAACAGACACCAAGATTGCTCCTTCTGAGGTGACGCGCTCATGTGTTGCGCACAGCCCCTAGCTCCATTCTTTGTTATAGGCGAGACCTTTTCTTCCTGTTGACTCGAAACAATGCGCGCAATAAATACGCGAAGAGCAGTAAACGACAAAATTGAGTGTCACTGCAAGCAGGCGCGACATGTTCGCTTTGAATGCATGCCTGCTTGCTGCACGACGCACATCAATTGGGGACCGCAGCGGTGGTCAAGTGGTTGAGCATCCGCCTCCCATGCGGGAGGTGCGGGGTTCGATTCCCAGTGCCGCCGGGTACCCAGCGGTGATACAATGAGTACAAGTTTTCCCCTGGCCTGGTACTCGGTTTATAAGAGGTAAAAAGCTTGGGAAATGGGCGACCCTACCTTGAGTAATAGAAAAATACCTTGTGCCATGGCGCTCTTTGGCCATAGCTGCCCTTGCGCCATAAAAATCCATAATAAACATCACCGCACATCAATTGGCTGAAAGGATGTGACGTCATCAGCCAGGCAGTAAGTCACCAGACTGGAAATGACGTCACCAGAAGAGTTTCGTTTGTGTGAAGTCTCTACCTGCCAGCCGTTTAAGGTGGCTTACGAAAAGAGATAGGGGAGAACACTGCTCGGGTAAGAGTGACCTGGGCCCGGATTCCCCGGGTCTCACAAGCAACACCAGTCCTTTCCGGCAAAGGAATCAACTGCTTCGAATGCTCTAGCATAGCCAGCACATAATGGAATTCAATGTCCCGGTGTTTTTTAACATCGTGCTCGCCGACGTGACACAACACTGGAATTGCTTACGCGACAAACTATAATGCACGAATATGCCTGCACGCAACGGCGTAACTGGCCCGCATGCGTACACCACGTGCAGAGATGGAGAACAGGACAGACCGGCTCAGGTTAAGCCAATCTAAGATGGACAAAAGAAATTTACTGTCGTAGAACAAAAGCTTAGGCTAATTGGTGAATATTCGCGGTGAGAAACAGCGCAAACTAGACGGAACACACAAGAGAATTCTCTTGTGCGTTTCATATAGTTCGGGCTGTTTCTCACTACGAACAAAAGAAAGCCGACCTAACTAACGATAAGCAAAATGTGCATGAACGCCTGCGCTGCTGAGATGAAAATCTGTGCACCTTTGCGAAGCATTGATGTTATAGAGTCCATCCCGGCGGTTACCGCGAGCAACCAAAGGCGGCCCCAACTGAACTACGATGTTCATTTCGGCGAATAAAGAAGTTCCATGAGTGGCTGCGGCTTCGCGAACGTCTCAACCACTCAAGACGTACGGCGGTCATTAGTAACGAGCACCACAACAAACACTAGGTGACCTGAGCTGCTGCAACGTCGACTGAAATAGGGGGGTGGGGGGAAACACCCCCCCCCCCCCCAAAAAAAAAGCACCATAGAAACCAACTGTTACACAATAAAGGGAACGATCCGGAGAGAAGGGGATGATAAAAGAAAAAAAGATGGCGCAATAAAACGGGTTGCAACGGGAAAGAAGCAAGCAAGTGTTAGGCACGTGCTGACTTGTATCAAGAATGATGAGACTCGCAGGCTGAAATAAGTGCGCGCGGGGCCTACAAATTGGCCGTAAACACAGCGGCGCGGCCAGCGCCCCTGGCGGAGGGAGGACCGCATCAACGGCTCCCATTGCGCCACTTGGCCGTCGGGCATCTTTCTCCCTCGCACGCCACATATACGCACGATGCTGGCCGGTCAGGAGAGACGCAGCGGCAGAGGGAGCAGGCCTAGGTATAGCATAGTGGCACCCGTGTGGCGGTAGATCCTCGTCGTGCCTCGTCCATTATTCCCGATTGGGAGCTCGTTTTCCCCTCGCTCCTGCCGCGGATAAGTGGGAGCAGGAGAGGCTGCGGAGTCAGTGACTCGTTACGCTTCGCCTAGATCGTTCGCTGCTGCAATACCGTCGATGAAAGCTGAAGACCAGACGCGTGGCACCGCTTCTTAGGACTTTCGTTCGGTGGCCTGAGTTGTGTCTGCTCTGTTCCCGAGAACTTTCGTGAGGGCGTTTTATGTTGTGACATTCCTTGTGTGCTGCGAGGTTCCGCGTTCCACGGCGCGGCGTAGACGGAGACCCAGATGACAGCGGCATCATCAATTACCCAGACATGCTCTTTGAGTGACGACCAGAACAACCGGACTCGCCGCCGCCGCCGCGGGGAAACAGGCTTTATCCTCCCCAATTTGCGTGGCCGTTCCAGGTGCGGCCCTCCCGGGCACATTCCAGGACAAGGGAGCTGTCAGCGGGCCAGAGCGCGCCGTACCACAGCCGACGCTATGCGCTACCGCGAAGACAACATTCTTTCCCTCCCCCCCCCCTTTGTCGTGGGCTATCGCCGGGAAGGCACCCACAGCTTCCCGCCGTGCCTCGTGAACAAAAGCGCATTCCCAGAAGGGCCGTGACGGACACCTGTCATGGCGGACAGTCAGTACTCGCCAAGAATGTGGAAAGACAGGCGCTAGTGAATTAGCTCCGAAGAGAGAGCCTGTGTATACTCTCACTTGAGAGAGAGTGGTGGCGTTTTTGTTGTTTATTTAGTTTGTATTGTTAACAGACTCTGGGTTCGAGGCTAAGCCCAACCCAAGGAGTTGTCCCCATCTCGCATGTTATTTTGGATTGGAGAATTGATGCTTTGGGCGGGCCACTGGAAATGACCGCCCTTAGTCCTTTGTTAATCAAGTGCTTAAAAGCACATGTAAACGGATGCAGTCCAGTCTGAGCTGGGGCTCCATGCTTAGCATGTAATGTGATGCTACTTAGGCACTAACCTGCCCGGTCGATGAGTAAAGTAGTGCAAAGTTTGTTCTTTTGTAAATTCAGTTCTGCTTTTTCCAGTTTAACTCTCTGTATATGTATGTTGTAAAATTATGCTCTGCTGTCATCATCTACAAGCTCCCCTCCTGTTCATCTTCCAAGCCGAACGCTCAGGACGACATCGTTCGCCAAGAGGGCCTTCAGCGCCGAAGCCCGACGGCGTGCAGCTTCTGCCAGCAACCGCTCGAGCCCAACTCCGGAGCCACTCCATCGCCCCCATGAAGTCGTCGGCACGTAAGCTCGGACGCCCCAGCCTCTGATGTATAATCTTAATCATGTGTAATTATTGAATATACCTGTTTGTTTAAACTGAGCCATACGGTGTCTCTTTGCCTCTCCGTCCCGTGTGGACCTGCGCATTATGGGGGTCATCACACTGGTGTCAGAAGTGGGGTCTCAAAGCAAATGTCCTCTGAATGCTGCGACATTCATGACTTCAAAATTGTAATCAAAAGGGAATCACGGGACTGATTGTGGGACTTTTACCCCCATTTGAGAGGCTTGAGGCACCGGAGGGCTTGAAAAAAAAAATGTCTTTATCTGAGGGAGCTCCCACTCCACAGCCGTCGCTCGGAGCAAGCATGCTGGCATTAGGAAGCGTCATTCCGACGTTTACGGGAGATAAGACAGGGGTTCCAATCTGCGATTTCTTTTCCATGCTAGAAGAGATTGGGAAAATGGGGGGATGGTCCGATGCTCAAATGCTGGGAATGGCGAGGTGTAAGATGGCAGGAGCTGCTCATGATTTTGCATGGCGAGACGAAAAAGTAAAATCCACAAAATCATTTGCGGAATTTAAGAAGCTCGCGTTTGAGCATTTCGACACTGAACCACGTCACGTGCGGGTACAGAGGTTCCGTGACGCCGGACAGATGGTAGGGGAGGACGTGCGAACATTTGCGTCGCGGCTTCAGCGCCTAGCGCACGATACGTTAAGCAGGGAGGAGGAAGGAGACCAGCTTAAGAAGAAATACGCGGAGGATATACTTAAAGAGGAAATGACCGCTTTGTTCGTGGCTGGTCTGCAAGACCCCGTGCGCCGGTTCGTGCTCTCGCGCAAGCCGAGCAATTTCGACCAAGCCGTGGAGGCCGCATTGGATGAGGAACAAAATGAGGCGTTAACGACAGCCGCAGCGAGAGTACGCGTCATAGAGAGAGCGGTGCTCAACCCTGAGGTTGCTCTCTTGACAGAGCGGTTAGATCGCTTAGAACAGCTGCTATCTCAGCAGGTAGAACGCCAGGTTGAAGCGCGCGCTCAACAGCGCCCATTCGCGGGAAACCGGAGACCGCCACAAAGCTACAGGCGCGGTATGCGAGATTTTAAAGAAATCGTATGCTTCGCTTGCCAGGGTCGCGGACACATCGCCAGGTTCTGCCAAAACGTGCGCCGTGGGGAGCCACAAAGAGAAGCAGGCGAGACACGCCCTAAGCAAGCCTACAGCGGGGCTCCAGATACCGAGTCAAAAAACTAGTTAGTCCTCTCCAGCCTGAGGAGCGTGGGGAGGGAGCAGTAGATGATGAGGTGGTGGTAGTTTGTGTGGCCGACGAGGCATGCCCTGTTGTGCGTTGCAAGTTAAATGGTTGTTGTATGGAATTGTTGATAGATACGGGGTCAAAGGTGACATTGCTTAAGGAGAGCAGTTTTAACACGCTTCGAAGGAAGGGGGACCGCGAGGTGTTGGAAGCGTTTGGTGGTATGGCAACCAAATTTGTAGGCATAACGGGGGATCCTCTTGGCATAAGTGGACTCTACCGGTTACACTTCTCTCTCGGCGGAATTGCATTGGAGCACCCCTGCTACGTATGCCCGGACACGGTGTCTCTGCCAAACGGAGTGTCAGGTATATTAGGGCAGGATTTTTTGAGAAAAGGGAAGGTAGTAGTCTCATTCTCTGAGGAAGAGGTTAATGCGGGCGGCTCAAAAGTTCCGTTTTTGAACAGGAGAGGGGCTGAGATTCGCATTACCGATATTGACACCCGTCAAACAGTGGGATCATTGGAGAAGGTATATTCGCGGGTTGCCGTCCGGTTGGTCGAGGAGGCGGTCGTCCTTCCTTGGTCGGAGCACATTTTGTACGCGTTTGTGCCTTCAGATGTAGAGAGCGGCGCCGTGGGAGTGCTTGAGCCGGTCGACTCTCTCAGCAATGGCCTGAAGGCAGCCGCGTGCCTCGTGACAGTTAATGACGCCCACAGAGTGCCCCTACGGGTGGTTAACTGTAGCCAGCAGCCACTGAGCCTTCCCAAGAACAAAACATTGGCTTTCTTCACCTCTGCGATAGAGCAACGTGAGCCCACCGATACGGTACTCGCAACTGTAGAGCATGCTAGTCCTTCGGCTGCTCCAAAGGTGTCGTTCGATCTTTCTCACGTAAAATCCAGGGAGAGGGAGGCTCTGGCTGGTTTGCTGAACGACTACTCGGAGGTATTCGCCGCGTCCAACCTGGATTTGGGCTGCTGTGGCGTTATAAAGCACAGGATAGAAACCGGCACTTCATCGCCCGTTTACCAGCGTGCGTACAGGATTCCTTACTCCCAACGTGAGGAGATGGAGCGGCAGGTGCAGGACCTGATTGATCGCGGCATTGTCGAACACTCAAAGTCACCCTGGGGAGCACCAGCACTATTGGTGGAAAAGCCAGATGGCTCGTATCGATTGGTAGTGGACTACCGCAAACTAAATGCCGTAACTCGCATCGATCCATACCCCATCCCCAATATACAGGAGACGCTTTCTCAGCTGGGCTCTGCCAGGTACATCACGGTAGAGGACATGGCGGCGGGATTCTGGCAGATAGCAATGGATCCGGCAGATGCCGAGAAAACGGCATTCAACACGCCCTCAGGGCACTATGAATGGAAAAGAATGCCGATGGGTCTGGCCAACAGCCCTGCTGTCTGGCAGAGAACCGCTGATGTTATCCTGGCAGGTCTTCTGGGGAGGCTGTGCTTCGTGTATATGGATGACATTATCATATACAGTGACAGTTTTGAGAACCATTTGCGCGATATTGAGCAGGTTTTGGTGCGACTAAGAGGAGCGGGTCTCAAGCTGAAGCCCTCTAAGTGCCAATTCCTCAAAAACGAGGTGAAGTACATCGGGCACGTTGTTTCAGCTGACGGCGTGCGACCGGACCCTGAGAAACTAAGGTGTGTCTCGGATTTTCCATCCCCGACTAGCGTCCGCCAGGTCCGGCAGTTTCTCGGCCTGATCGGTTACTACCGAAGGCACATAGAGGAGTTCGCCAAGCTCGCTAAGCCGCTCACCGCCTTAACAGCCAAAAATGTCGCCTTTCGCTGGGACGAAAACGCGGAGAATGCTTTTGGGGCCCTGAAAAGGAAGCTAATGAGTGCACCGCTGTTGCGCCACCCGGATTTTAGTTTGCCCTTCGTTATGGCCACAGATGCGTCAAAGTTCGCAGTTGGTGCCGTGCTATCTCAGGTTATCGAGGGCAAAGAACATCCCGTTGCTTTTGCTAGCCGACAGTTGAGCCCCACAGAGCAAAAGTACGGAGCTACGGAAAGGGAGTGCCTCGCCGTTGTCTGGGCAGTAAAGCACTTCAGATGCTACCTTTACGGCCGCAAATTCAAGCTAGTCACAGACTGCCATCCTCTGAAATGGGTGATGAGTGTCAGGGACCCTAGCTCGCGACTCGCTAGATGGAATCTACACCTGCAGGAATACTGCTTTGAAGTTGAGCACAAGTCAGGAAAGACACATCTGAATGCTGATGCACTCAGCCGCACAGCTGCCGTGGCAGCTATAGATGAGTTTGTCCCCGTAGTCGA
This sequence comes from Amblyomma americanum, assembly GCF_052857255.1. Lineage (NCBI taxonomy): Eukaryota > Metazoa > Arthropoda > Arachnida > Ixodida > Ixodidae > Amblyomma > Amblyomma americanum. Next base: position 194,033,437 of record NC_135500.1, on the reverse strand, counting down.
CCCCGCCGAATTACGCACAGAGCAGTGCAAAGATCCTGACCTGAAGCGAATAATCGAAAGCTTAGAGGGCGCACCGTCTCACCCCGAACAGCTAGGTTATTTCATTGACAAAGACGGCACCCTGTGTCGGCGCACGAGGCCAACCAGGAAAGGGAGATTAGAGAAAACCGCTTGGGAGAGAGTCGTCATACCTCGGTCGTGGACAGAAAGGGTTCTTCGCGCGTTTCACGATGCGCCATGCGCCGGTCATTTTGGCGTAGCGAAGACACGCAGGCGTGTGGAGCGTTTGTACTTTTGGAGTGGCATGCGACAGGATGTTAGAGACTACTGTGCGAAGTGTCATTCCTGTCTCGAAAGAAAAACACCCAAGGGACGAAGACCAGCTCCAATTCAGCCGTTCTCTGAGGTTTCGGCTCCCTTCGAGCGGACAGGTATGGACATAATGGGCCCATTGCCCACGACCACTTCCGGAAACAAGTACATTTTAGTATTTGTCGATCACCTTTCAAAATACGCGGAAGCGGTAGCACTCCCAGATCAGAAGGCAGACACGGTTGCAAGAGCATTTGTCGAACAGATCGTGCTCCGACATGGACCCCCGAGGCAACTCTTGACAGATCGGGGAACGAACTTCGTGTCGCAGCTAATGAGGAGAGTTTGCGAGCTGCTTAAGATCGCTAAGAAGCAGACAACACCGTACCATCCGGCTTGCAACGGCGCGGTGGAGCGACTGAACCAAACCGTGGCCGGGTTCCTGTCGCATTTTGTTTCGCGCGACCAGCGGGACTGGGATTTGTGGCTCCCGTATGCAATGTTTGCCTACAATTCCGCAGCACACGAGAGCACGGGCGAATCGCCATTCTTTCTTCTCTACGGCCGAGACCCGGACCAGCCTAGTGAAGTGCCAGAGGGCCCCCGTCGTGTCCCATACGCTTCACTGGACGACTATAAGGTGGAGCTAGAATCGCGCTTGCAAGTGGCGAGGGACATCGCAAAGGAGGCCTTAAAGAAAGCGGCGAAGCGCAGGAAGGAGGTGCACGATCGCAGTGCTAGAGACGCGCCGTTTAATGTGGGGGACAGCGTGTACATTGAAAACTGCCAAAGGCAGATTGGGCTAGCTCGTAAGTTCCAGACGAAGTGGAGAGGACCGTGCGAGGTTGTCGAGAAGCTTTCTCCGGTAAACTTCAGAGTCCGAGACGTGAACCGGCGCTTGATAAGGATACACGCAAATCGCCTCAAGTCGGCACCGGTTCAGTATTCACGAAATGAGGAAAGGGAAAGCGCGGATTTTGATGGGGACAGAAGTGAAGCGGAGCGCGCAGATAGTTCGCAAGAAACGCCCTCTCCTGCATTTGTTCGGCAGGCGCCAGAGGTGACGGCCAGAATGCCACCGGATTTACTTCATGCATTGCTAGAAGAAGAAGCGCGCGAGGTTGCCGCGCAGATAACGCCAGGAGAGGCTCCTGCCACGAGCCCTCGCGAGTCCCAAAGCAGACAAAGGGGCACAGACTTACTTAGTATGACTCATGAAGGCCGATATCCGCTGCGAAATCGGAAAGCTAAGTCGGACTAATGGCGTAAACAGAGCGGAGTTGTGAACTGGTTAGAATTGTGTAATGCCGCAGCTCATAACATTGCTATATGCGTATGTGTTAAGTTATCGGAGTTAATAGTTAAACCTTTCTGTCATTAAGTAACACCTTCACAGGAGAGCATGCGGAGAGCATGCAGAACCTGCCCTACTTCCTTTCGTTATCTATATTTTTGTCTGTGCCGTGATCGTGCTAGGAGTGGGAGCTCCTTTGTAACTTTGGTAAATTTATTTCGTCCAGTTTGGACTAGAAAGGAGAGGCTTGGGTGCTGAGTTTCATGTTTATCTGTAAAAGAAGATCAGTGCTGCCCCTGGAGACGCCAGTTATGACAGCGGAGGCATTGGTGTTGTGCAGTGGTGTTGAGTGCAGCGAAAAGTGTTTTGTCGGACGCACTGTGCGAGGCGATTCAGAAAGACAAGGGGAGCTGCAGGGACTCAAATGTTCGGAGAACATTCTTCTGGAGGGTGAGCGAGTGTGACATTCCTTGTGTGCTGCGAGGTTCCGCGTTCCACGGCGCGGCGTAGACGGAGACCCAGATGACAGCGGCATCATCAATTACCCAGCCATGCTCTTTGAGTGACGACCAGAACAACCGGACCCGCCGCCGCCGCCGCGGGGAAACAGGCTTTATCCTCCCCAATTTGCGTGGCCGTTCCAGGTGCGGCCCTCCCGGGCACATTCCAGGACAAGGGAGCTGTCAGCGGGCCAGAGCGCGCCGTACCACAGCCGACGCTATGCGCTACCGCGAAGACAACATTCTTTCCCTCCCCCCCCCCCTTTGTCGTGGGCTATCGCCGGGAAGGCACCCACAGCTTCCCGCCGTGCCTCGTGAACAAAAGCGCATTCCCAGAAGGGCCGTGACGGACACCTGTCATGGCGGACAGGCAGTACTCGCCAAGAATGTGGAAAGACAGGCGCTAGTGAATTAGCTCCGAAGAGAGAGCCTGTGTATACTCTCACTTGAGAGAGAGTGGTGGCGTTTTTGTTGTTTATTTAGTTTGTATTGTTAACAGACTCTGGGTTCGAGGCTAAGCCCAACCCAAGGGGTTGTCCCCATCTCGCATGTTATTTTGGATTGGAGAATGGATGCTTTGGGCGGGCCACTGGAAATGACCGCCCTTAGTCCTTTGTTAATCAAGTGATTAAAAGCACATGTAAACGGATGCAGTCCAGTCTGAGCTGGGGCTCCATGCTTAGCATGTAATGTGATGCTACTTAGGCACTAACCTGCCCGGTCGATGAGTAAAGTAGTGCAAAGTTTGTTCTTTTGTAAATTCAGTTCTGCTTTTTCCAGTTTAACTCTCTGTATATGTATGTTGTAAAATTATGCTCTGCTGTCATCATCTACAAGCTCCCCTCCTGTTCATCTTCCAAGCCGAACGCTCAGGACGACATCGTTCGCCAAGAGGGCCTTCAGCGCCGAAGCCCGACGGCGTGCAGCTTCTGCCAGCAACCGCTCGAGCCCAACTCCGGAGCCACTCCATCGCCCCCATGAAGTCGTCGGCACGTAAGCTCGGACGCCCGAGCCTCTGATGTATAATCTTAATCATGTGTAATTATTGAATATACCTGTTTGTTTAAACTGAGCCATACGGTGTCTCTTTGCCTCTCCGTCCCGTGTGGACCTGCGCATTATGGGGGTCATCACAATGTTTTCGTTTTTTTTTTGTTTTCGTAGTGGTTGTTCACTCATAAGTTTCGTCATGCGGGACCTTACTAATGTGGGTACGGTCGAAAAAGGCCTACCGTGTCGTAATATGTGTGCATACGAGCATCTTGATCAACTGCGGAAAATGCATGGCACTTCACTTATTCACTCAGTTCACTTATTAGCAATGTGCACTTGTTAGCAACACGTTAGGCTCTGCGTGGATGAAGAGAAAGAAAGTAAGTACTGCAAGCCCGCCGCGCCACAGCAGAGAGTGTGAAAGACTGAAAGCCAGCGTCTCAAGCCATTCCAGCTGTATTTAGTCGAGGTATGCTTTCCTCCAGGACATCCAAGAAATACGCCGGTGGCGCCATCTATTTGGCTGGCCGGGAAGAGCTGATAGTTCCAGACCAGAGTTCCTTGAACGTAGTTGGGCTCTGGCACAAGTTCAAACGCGGTTATAACATCCATAAAACGGCCAAGAGAGGTGGTCGCCCGGCTTTGTGCCGGAGTTTCGCGATTAAAGAACTCTAGATTATAACGTCCGGAAACGAGCGTGTTTTTTGCCTGGCCGTTGTTCCAGCCGTGACCCGCATTAAAGAAGTCTCAGTTCTTTCACTGTTTTTTCTCTGAGCCCTCTTGACTAAAACACTGCTGCAGCCAAGCAGCGGAAGAGACCCTCTGCTCCCTCATCTGCCGTTCGGCGGGTCACCTCTTTCATTTCCTGCGCTTCCAGAGCCGGCGTCTGTCGTTCGCAGCCTCCGCCGCCGCTCGCACTGACTGATGAGATTTTTCCGGCGGCCAGCTTATCTCATCGTGCCGGATCGCATCGGCTGATTGGCAGCGCGACGGCTGGCGCCCGGCCAATGGGGCGCGGTCATCCGTCTCGCTTATCCGTTTCCGCGTGGCCGCCCGCGCGCCGAGCGACGACGCTGGCCCAGATTTAATTACGCCGCCAAACCATGGCGGAGCTTTAAAGTCAGGCCCTTGCTCGACGGGCAACCGGAAAGGGGGGGGGGGGTATGTAGCGCGACTGAATACCCACCGTCCTCGTCGTTGCCAGCGTATACCTGCCAAGGCTATACCGCACAACGTGAGTGTACACACTTGCGAGGACGAGGCAGGGCGCTAGCGTCGGCGCGCTTCTTGGGCGCAGCGGCCGCGCGTGTTTGCGCAGCGCCAGGCGAGCTCCGAGAAGACGGGACGATATTAGGGAGGGGACGCCCGCTTCTGCAAACATCGGCTCTCTGCATGTTCTTTGGCGTTGCGCTCTATTTCTTGGCATCTCAATCTCGGACAGACGTGGCTATATGCGGACGTCTTACTAAAAAACGTGCAGCGTTGTAGAAGCTGCAAAAGTCGTGTCACCTCTTCAAGAGGCCGAATTCACGAGGCTGTTACGGTGCATGCAAAAACGGTTTGTAACTAACCGAAACACTTGCTGTATACTACTTACCTCTACTGTGATAGCACAGCAGTTGGAGCTGCACTGGTAACTCGCCAATCGTTTCGTTTTGCGTGCACACAGCGCCAACTTCCACTAATTCTGCACCACTGCGAGGCAAAGAGTAAGTAGCTTGGCGACCCTCTGAACTTGGTTTCAATGTATACAGCGCAACAAGATGTTTCTGCTCGCGGTGCTTACGTTATTAAGTGAGCCATGTGCCACAGCGTTGCTATATTTCGGTGCCTCAGGGCGCGTATAGATATAGGAGGTGCATTCTGCAACGATCGCGCCCTCCGTTCATTTCACTGCGACCACTGATGGCTGCTAATAGCTGCGAAAACCACTCGATGCTGTAGCACTCATCACGGTAGACAAAAAGCTCGAAAAAGTTTTACTGCTTTAGTTAAATATAACTACATCGGTCAGGCTGTCGTATTAATAAACTGAGGCTTTCAGATTCCACTGCAATCCTTACCTCCCGACCTGACTAATATAACACAATTCGTGAGTTGTGGCGTATGACTTAAGTTACGTTAATACAGTTCTTATCACCAGGGTCTTATGACATGCACTGTAGTACATACTGCTTCATACATGCCGAATTATAAACTTCCTTTCTGACATGTTGTTTTTGACATGTTTTTGACGCAGGTTAATGACATCCAAGTCAAAATCAAGAGGAAGAAATGGGCTTGGGCATAGCATGTAATGCGAGGGCAAGATAACCGCTGGTGCTTAAGGGGATAACGGAGTGGATTCTAAGAGAAGGCAAGCGTAGCAGGGGGCGGCAGAAGGTTAGGTGGGCAGGCGGGGATAGGGTGGCCGCAGCTAGCAAAGGACGGGGTTAATTGAAGAGATATGGGAGAGGTATTTGCCTTCTGTGGGCGCAGTCAGGTTGATGATGATGATAATGTGATGACGCCAGTGCAAGATAATTGGGCCAAGCGCACCCACGCTATGCTAAAGTGACTTTTTTGAGGCGTCTTTTTCACTCTGAAAAAAAAAAACTAAGCATGGCAAAAAAGGCATGACATAATCGAATTACATCCATTGCGATTCGTTCTCTGCGACGCGCCCAAAGAAGCAAGAAGAATTTAATAAGGACGTACCAAAAGCCTCAGGCTGCTTTCTTGCTCAGTCGCCCGCATCGCTGAGCGGCTTGCTTAATGACGCCCCGTATCATGATACTTGCGTGTTTTCTCATTGCTAGTATTATTCTTCCGATCAAGCGCACTTAACGCACAGATGGCATTCCCCCCAAACAGCCAAGCCTGCAGGTGGTGCGGCCAAGGTAAATAGCCGAGAGTGTATCCGAATCCAGCGAGACTGCAGTCTTTAGCGTTTCAGAGCACGCTCCGCCGTTCTGGCCACGAGAAGCCTTTGGCAAGCACAGAAGCGCCGTCGCTAACGCAAGGAGCGGGCTTTCAATTAGCACTCGCTCGGGCGCACGTGGCTGCTTGGAGGCCGCACTTCTTAAAGCGAAGATCTCCGTTCCACGCGAGCTGCAGTAGGCGCTTGATCCCCCTCCCCGTCCGCGCCTCGCGCTCGGCGCTCGATCACAAACAATCTCGAATTTTTTGCGATCTGGGTTTCGCGGCTCCCTAAACTCAAAGGAACCGCTTCGCATCGACACCGAACTTTGGTTTTCCACATCTGTTTTGTTTGTTTGTTTGTTTTCTTTTCCGGCCTTCGTCGCACCAGCGGAGTTGAAAGCGGTCTTGGTGCAATGAAAGAGCCAGACTGGTCGACTACTTGAGAATGCGCGATTTTGCAATTGCCACTTCTACGACGCACCTCTGTCTCCCCTATTCAACCCTAGAAATTCGTGTGCGCATGCGCAAGGAAAAGGAGACGGCGGGTGTCTTTCAGAATGCGCCGGGCGCCCTTTTTCTCGGGCGATTCGCGGCTTCCCTTTCGAAAACGAGGCTTGGCACTCGAGTACATGGGAAGACGATTCTTGGCAAACAAACAAAAAAACGAGGTCACAGCGGGCACGCGCCTTGCCCTCGCATTACGGGAGAGCGAGGTCTGATCGTAAAAAAAAAGAAGAAAAAATATTAACATAAATTGCAGATAAATCTTGGGATGTGGGAAAGGCATCGCAAATTGTTACGGTGAAGTTGAATTACGGCCCCGAGGAAATGGATGGACCACGACATCGGCGTAGAGTTGGTGACAGAGAACCATTCGTTTTATGTACATTTCCCCCTTTTTATTCTTTGTTTACTTTTGGGGACACGCGTTCTTAGCTTGGGAGGGTGCTGCAGACGCATGTAGAAAAGAGGGTCAGTCACAGTCCGCGCGTGGCATGCTTTCAAGAAAGCGCACGTGGAAGTTCACGAGAAAATGCACAACAAACAAACAAACAAGAAATAAGCGAAGTGCCTATGCAAAGCACGTCTTCGCGTGGCCGACGTGGCGAGTGGTATACCCTTCAGGTATTGCCAAGATAGAGTGCCCGTTCGCGCAGAGAAAGTGTTTCGCGTCCTGCTTATTTCTTTTTTCTCTATCTCTTATGTTTTTCTTATCTCCTGGCGCCAGATTCGCGCTGCATATTCTCGCGAGGCCAGTGGCCGGGCTGCGCCCAGCAAAGCGAAAAAGGCGCGTGCGAATGCGCTCGGAGTACGTTATCCACCGGAAGCTGGGAAGAGCGTAGCGAGCGCTGGACAGAGTCCAAAGACGAGGGACGTGACTGGGGAAGGCCGGGCACTTTAAAACAGCATTTGCTCCCCGTGTTTCTCGCACGATGGAACGCAGCTGCTCCAACCCAGGGAGCAATATGTGCGTATTCGACGAGGAACACGAGAGGCCAGTCGCGAGTTCCAACTTGCTGCTACGAGCACATGAATGCCAGGTTCGCCAGCACAGGCGGTCGGTAAAGTGATGCGCAAGTAATTCTGATTCTGACAGGAGGCTGCATAACACAGAAATGTATTAACAGCACGTATTTATGACTATGCATTGACTGTGCCTACAGAAGGTATATTTCTGAATTTTACTGCAATGCTGCCGAAACTGTACGCGGAGGGAATGTCTCGTCAGGCTCATAACCTTTATCTTTCGCTTCGCTTTCTCCTGTATGTGTAAACAGGAAAGAAATCAATAAACTATCAAACTAAATACGCTGAATCAAAGCTCCTGATTGCGAACGAACGAGAGGAACAGAAGGAGAAGCTGGGACGCTCCCAAGGCATCGCGAAAGCCTACAAATACGGGTTTAATAAAGAATTCAGAGAGTTAGTCGCAAAAGAAACTTGATCGCCTCCAAAGAACACGCTATAACACTGTAGCAAGTTAAGTTTACGGTTTGGTTAATATTCAATAATGTGGCACTGATAATTCCGCGCAGGTAACAACACAGAAGCATTCAAACAAGGGTGATGTGGGACAACTCTTGCGCGAGAAACTTCTGCATTCTAACATACTCAACTATGACCTCTTTGAACACTGGTAGGGGTCTAAAGTGCACGTCGTTCCTAAACTGCTTCCATTTAAACGCCTCTAACTCTAAATTAAAGCCATCAATGCCAAAGCCTGTCGCGTTGTGGAAATAACTAATGGCAAAGTTCAAACCTAAGCCGCAGTTACAATCGATAATAATTCAACAAACTTTTAAGAAAGTTTTGAAAAGCGTCGAGAAGTAATATTTTTAATTTTCTGTTAATTTCACTTTACTTTTTTTTTCGTAGTGACGACCTTCTCAAGACGCCCATTTTCGCCTTGGCACTCATCTTATTGCTATCGGAAGCACGATTTTCCCAGCTGAAGGCACGAAAATAAAAACAGAAATAGTGTATTAGACAAATAATTGCGAAGAAGTACAAGGTGGATAAAATATATAACCGGACCTCATATCTAACTTTCTAGAACTGAAGAAAGTGCAGTTCCAAAAACCTCAGGATTAAATAATACATAAATCCATCCTGAGTAGCCGAAATGTAAAGGGTAACGCATGATAAATAATCCAAAGTTGAATTCTCAGGCTTGCTAGTTTCAATTTCATTCTGGTATAAAGTCGTATAGCGTTGTGCTGGCATTTGTGGCATTTGTAAACAGAGATACATTGTTATTATTCGAATAAACCGCGGAAGTTTTACAATGCTAAGTGTTAACTGGAGCGGTTTAAAACGCATACTATCTGCATTTCTTCAGACCATTCAAACTTTGTAAACAGGCGCAGTACTCAGCAAAACCGAGCGTAATGCTTTACCTTCGCCTAAAATCTGATCCAGAATAGTGAAAAAGTCAAAACGAACAAAAATAACGCATTTCACTAACGCAAGCTCGTCATGCCTAATTCCTTTTGAAGCGTGCGGCCTAGCGCTTCCGATGCTTCTGGTTAGAGGCCTACGGTGAAGCCAACGGTCGAACAGCAGCCGGCGGAGGCAAACAAATTCTGACCAGTTGTATCGATTTCTGGCGCCTGGCAGTGAACGCGAATACCGACCAGGTTCGTGCTGACACAAGCAACGCCGAAGCCCCGCTGCGCGCCACGCAGGTGGCAAATTGGCGCCGTCAGCCAACGCACGCCTGCCTGCCGGGCGGCCGAAATGCATTTCGAGCGCCTGCCGCTCTGTGCACCTTGCTGTTGCTGGTACCTCGACTGCTCGCGCGAGTCGTAGGCAAAGCAAGCCTAGGCCAACGCGTGAAGCCGATGGTAAAGAGAACCTTATTCTTGCCTATTGATAAAAGTGGATAAAAATACATAAATAAAACGCATTCTATTGGGACCTACGTCCTTCCTTTTCAGGCTGTGATAACATTTTCATTTATTATTTGCTTAAATCAAGGACCACATCGCCTGCAGACGCACCCAATTAAAAAGTAAACGCTTAAAAGGGTGCTTCACTGCATACATTATGTTACTGAGGCGAAGCCAAAGTCACCCCCAAAGATGCACTCACGAAAGGGTGCTTCACTGCAGAGGTTATTTTATCGAGGCAAAGCCAAAGCAACGGACACTGTCACTGCCTCTTCCGAAAGTGTAATACTAAAGCTATTCTCATTCATTATTTTGTTCTCTTACACACTAGCACACCGTGAATATGATGGACGGTTGGCAATCACAAGGTCACGAGATCATATCCCGGCAGCGAAAGAAATGTTTCGATGAAGGCGAAATGCATAAGCAGCCCGCCTGTAGTGCAATGTAAGTGCATGGTAAAGAACCCCACGTGGCAGGAATTATTCTCAACACTTCGCTAGGGCCCTGCTTTCTCTCCTTTTCTCTCACACCCTCTCTCATCCGTTTCTTCACAGAGCGCTTGAGACGTCCACTGTTAGTAAGACAGTTACTGCAACTTTCCATTCTTCATAACCAATTTTATTTTTTTCATATATGAAGAAACATAATGCCGTATATCATAAGAAATTTTGTCTCTCATATTGTAGCGTAATAACTGGTTATTGTTTTTAAAAACGAGCGCCACTAAGCAGCTAAATCGGGCATTATGCGAGGCAATTAACATTTTAGCAGCAATGGGTTCCGGATGGACGGCAGCCAGTTAAATGCTTGCGTGTGTCATATATTATTACACGAGGGAAAACCGAGAAATAAAATCACCAGCACTCGAGAGAGAAAAAAAAAAACACTAGAGGCGCTCCTTGCCACCATAATTCGAAGCGGGGCGAAATTTCTAAGCGTCCGCGGCAGTTTTTCGCTACACGAATCGCGCTTAACAGTTTAAGAAGCGAGAGGAATGATTTATGAACGTTTGTCGAGGCGAGAGATCGGGTTATTTCTTGCGAGGATAATATATGTGCAAGCCTGTCAGTGGCGTCTTGCCATAAATTGAAAGGTAAAATAACAAACACCGCAGCGTGATGGTGCATGAACACCGGTGGTTTCGTAGCCATTAATTAAGAAAGCGGTTTCGGTCCGCCGCCGCTATTATCGCGGCGACGGTTGGGGAGCTTGATTGAAAAGCTAGCTCCGACAGCGTGGCGAAGAGGTTTGTGGCAACGCGGTCAGGAGAGACACGTACCTGTATACGTAGGACCTTTGGGTCTCATGTGCTGTAGTTTCGCAAGCATAGTCGCTGCGAGAAACAATATACTGCGAATACGCACCTCTGACCTCCTCGGGTTACTTTGTAACGGGATAAACTACTGACACGAGATAAATACTCATAGCTGCGCAGGAGAATTTTAAGGCGAAAGCCTTTAATGGGTCATCGTTGTCCGTCTGTCCACCCGTCCTTCCGCGAAATCTGTGACGCTATTACGTCATCAATGACATAATTGCTATAGCCCATATACTCTTAGAAATTAATAAGTAATGGGTGATTAGTAATTACTTAATTAAAATAAACGAAATAAAAATAAAAATAAAAACAGACACAAATGCAATGGCTACAGGCGACGTGAAAAAAAAAACGAATTCTAGAAAGCTCCATGCTTTCGCATTCCTGCACGTAAGCAGACTTAAGTGCCCTAAGAATTTTATAAAATCTTGCGTTTGCAGCCGGTTATTTATTTGCACATAACAGAATCGAAAATAATAACGTTACGCGAGAAGTCTTCCGTTTACGGTGGCCTTTTTTTATTTTCACAACGAAATCTGTTATTGCTTTGGTTTACCCTTATAATCATGCATTCCACCGCGGAATCTAAAGCGTCAGCCGTAAAACCTTAATTACTTAGTAAATTAACTTTACGTATCTTACCGGTATTTCAGTGGCTGCCATAAGACCCCAATTATTCAATGACATTACAACTTAACGTAACAAATTCTATTTAATTAATATAAGCTAACTGCCAAGCGTTTCAGGCGGCGGCCGCCTGACACGGCTGGCAAGTGCAAAATGGAGAGTGGAAAATTCCTTCTTAACTTTTAGAGGAGGAAAGGGAGAGCGAAAAGAGAGGGAGGAGAGAGAGGAAGAGAAAAGGTGGAGAGGGTGGGATGAACTTCAGTAGCTACACCAAATGCGTTAAGCCGGTAAGCTTAGCTCTACAAATTATTTGGTGTTGCTACAACGTGGCCAAACATTAGGTGTGGCTGAAGAACGTTTTTACTTTTGAAATAGAACAACTCTACGTTCTTTCTCTGAGATGTCTCTTCGAACTTCAAAGTAAAAGTTGCAAAAGGTGTGACAGTAGAGAAGAAAAATAAAGAATCGACAAAGCAAAGCTAGGAAAGCTGGAGGAGGTACGGACGCAGATACAAAAGCGGTAATCACAACTTCACGGCCAATTTAAGCAGCAAAGCCCACTAACTAGAAATACACAGCTTAATCACATAATCACATACGCGCACGAAAAAAAAAATAAGTAGTTTGCTCAGAGGTGTCTCTGCTAGTACAGAGGTTACTTCCCCCCGATTTCTGTAGCACAGCGTTAAGCTCATAACAGTTTCAGCTGCTTACGCGCCATAAAACTCGACATAACCTAACCACAGCCGAAACGCACTTGAAGCACCCTGCGCATGAAACACATCCCGCATTTTCCGGCACGTACATGAATACGGGAGAACAAAAGACGACTGCCGCCAGTTAGGAGTTGAGGGCCCGAGAATACACACGCACGTATAAGGTGGAGACAAGACAACTGAAAAGCCAATTCCCCTCTCACAGCCGGCCTGCGTGCGGGCCTCTCGACAGGGCCTCTTCCATTGTGTTGCCCGGCGCGCATGGCGTTGCTGAAGAGGAGAGGAAAGTGTGAAAACACGCAGCGGAGCAGAAAACAAGGCCCTTCAAGAGGTGCACGGTCGCGGCAGCGGAGACCCAGCCCACATCAGCCAGTCGACGGGTAATACTTTCTGAAGAATTCACCTCCCCATAAACATAGCTGCAGGCGCAGGGTGAACAGGGAAGACCGTTAGCGGCCATATGTGTGAACCCTTCCTTTTCTATGACGTATACTTTTCATAGGGAAAGGAAGGGGGGTTAAAAGAGGGGTAGACACCCCCATCTTGGTGGGGAAAAGAAGAGAAAAGGAAGAAGAAAAAAAACGAGCGAATTGGAACGGACAAGAAGAGAGACGCGCACGACGACAGCATGCTCTCGGAAAGAAAAGGGGAAAACGCTGGAGAATGGGAAACGCCACTGTGGCTTCAGGAGACGACAGGACACAATAGAGATTCCTGGCTCGACGAGCCGGAACACGGAAGGACTGCTCTGTCCCACGCTTCACCAATGGGAGAATAGGCACGCGCAAAAAAAAGAAAAGAGAGAGAGAGAGAAAAACAAGTATAAAAAGATAGACACACGGCAGGAACGAAAGAAAGAGCGCGCCACAGGAACTGCGCTACCTCACCAGAAATGGAAAAAAAAAGAAAATTATATAATATATGCCGCGGTGGCGACATGTCAGCGCGGTCGTATAAGTGTTTAAGGAAGCGAGTGACACGGCGGAACGCAGAAGAGGGGCGATGCGTCCTATTCCCGTGTTTTAGAAGCATACCGATTGACTTTATTTCTGTTTTTCATTCTTCAAACAGTTCAAGATTTGCAGCGTGGGCTTCCAGGTCGCGGGAGAGTGTCCCGCCGCTTCTAAAAGGGAATTCGGATGAGACCAGGAATAAATAGGCGTTGAAATGCGGAGAGAAGGTGACACGGCGGCGGCGCTAGCGCTGGTCGTTTGTGTGGTACGTTCTTGCTTCGGGACAGATCAGGGTGAAATGTAAGCTGGGACTTGCACCGAAAAACCTCGGCGCGCAGCGCATGGATAGCTACCCTGTGTCTGCTCGAGAGTTCAGCTCCTTTTTTCTCCCCTTTCACTGGCTCTTACGCGTTGGTCTCGAATCGGCAGATGCACAGCGCCTGATGGCTGGTAGAAAGAAGCGGCGTGCAGGGGCCGACATACAGCTTTTTTAATTTCTTTTTGCCTGTTTTCCTGGAACATGATGCCTCATATTTTTTTTTGTTTCTGTATGTCGTTTTTCGGCACTAGTACGTAGTATCAGGAAGCTTTTTGTGAGCTTCAGGCGTTGTCTTAGGCTTCGTATGTTCGCGCTAAATGTAAATTTAATGACGTTTCCTTTTTTTTGGGGGGGGGGGGTCACGTGACCACCCTTTGACCAATAAGGATGTGAGTTTGGGTCACGTGGGTCTGGGAGTGCGCCGTTTCAAAGCGAGCAGGGTATTTGCACTATGCGAAACGCAGTTTGCATTTTCGCGTACTATAGTCATAAGTATTGCACAGCATTCACTCGATTCTTTTTTAACACAAAAACGTTCATTTGTTATAACGAGATGTAAAGCGAAGAGCAAAAATTGTACGGAGCACAATTTGGGAGCACGGATACAGCAGTTCACGAACGGATAGATTACAAATACTGCGCTGCTTTCTTACTCAATGGGACTATAAATTCGCATGTGCTGCTAAAGCAAGCATCCGATGAACTACACACATCATCCATGCCAAAGAAACTTCACAGAGTGTTACTGCGATGATCGAGAAGCTAACTGTTTGTAGGTTCATTTATACTGACAAACTTCACATTTGAAATATCTGACTCATATCTCATGAATAGAAGAGTACATAGCGCCACCTATTGAAATACAAATATACGGTCAAGCAAGGAATACCAATTATTTAGTAATAGCAGATAAAAAGACCGCGAAAGACTTTTGAATGAAACTCTTTATTAGGCTGATTTGTACCCACACACAAAAAAAAAATTCGAGAGAGAGAGAGAGAGAGAGAGAGAGAGAGAGAGAGAGAGAGAGAGAGAGAGAGAGAGAGAGAGAGAGCAACACGAGTGTTCGGCGGTTGTCGAAGAGCAGAATAATTGCCGCTCTCGGCCGCGCTCAATTTCAAGTCCACCAAAAACTTTCGAAATAGGGCGCAGAAATCCCTACTCAAATATCGAATAACGTAGACGCAGTTGTGCGCGGCTGCAATCATTCCATATAAATCTAGTTGCATCTCGCGCCATAAAGTGATGAAGCCGCATGCCCGCGGCTCTGAGCATAAACAAACAAACATCACAAAGCTTCGCGTCATTGATTGAAGAAGTTCTCCTTCGCCTGATCGGCTCACAACGGCACGTTCCCTTCACCGTCTCAAAACTCATTTTTCTTTTCTGACTCCTTTTTTTTTTTACTAGAACATGGTGCACGAGTGATCCAGTTTTCTTATACATAGAGTCAGTAAGCAAGTCACGGCCACCGAGTAATAGCAAGTCGTGGCACACAAATACATAAATTTAAAAGAGAAACTGGCGGAAAGAAATGCGCAGGGCGGATTACGTTTATGCGCCCGTATACTGCGCAAGGAAGAAAGGGACCGCAGTGGAGAGCCCCGCTATAATGACTTAAAACGTCGTTGTAATTAACGACGGTTACACGATAATGAGCGACGACAGCGCTCCGCGCACTCTTCGCGGTTAATTTCTTCCACGAGTCCGTATCTTGAGTATTTGGACATCCTCGTTTCATTTACTTATTTTGCTAGCCCCCCCTCCCCATCTCCTCTCTCATCTAACATTCCCGGCCAAGGGCCGCAAAGAGGTTTGCCCCCTCACCATTTCCTCCGCTTTTCTAGGCACGCCGGCTTGAAAACTCGATTAGTCGACCCTTTGTTTTTCATTTAGCTTTCATAAACGACTTTCATTCCACGTTTTTTTTTTCAATTCTTCTTCTTTCTCGTGTGTATTCGCTCTGAAAACGAGTCGTTGTTTCCCCGGGTGGGAAACACGGGCGGTCCGCGCATTCCCAGCCGTGTTGGCTGGCTGCCGCGGCGTGTCCGCGCAAGATAGGCGCAAGCGACGGCCATTTTCACGCGAAACTCCGTTTGGGTGTTGGCGCGTACAGGAGAGTAGTAGAAGAGAGAGAGGGGGGGGGGGGGGGGGGCAAGAGCGCGCCGACGCGGAAGCGGTTATCTCGAACGTAATTCTCGCATATCATTACCCGCTCGTCATAAACGCGGTGGAAGTGAGGGAGGCTGAAAGACACGAACAGCGCACAATATCGGGCGGGCGGCGATTGCCGGTTGGATGTCCGGAATGTTTTGGTGAAGCTAGAACTGCAGCAGTCTGTAGTCCATGTAGTGGGTCCCGTGACGACACTGCCGGGAATTGTTCCGCTTGCTCGCCTTTCTCTCCCTCTCTCTCTATTTCACCACCCCTCCTCCTTTCTTACTCTCTCTTCGCGCGTTTAATGCGGTCCCTTGTTTTGTTAATTCCCAGCGACCACTCTCTGCTGAGGGTCGTTATAACAAAAGGGTGATAGCTATACTTACACCAAACAAAGATACGCAGCAAGTTAGGCATCACAATTTGTGGAACTCTATATCTACTGGACGCTAAAAATCACCGACATCATGGACATCCGTTGGAGGTCTGCTCCCTAACTCCATTACACTATGAAAAAACGAATGAGGCATGACGTCACTGCGATGTAAACTTAATCGTGAATGAGGAAATTCCGGTCAATTGAGCCACGTATACATGAAGCTCACTAATTAGTTTCTAAGACTAACTAGCGTAGCCCTTTTATTATCAGAGAAAGTAGGCTCATTATTTTTTTTTTTTTCTCTGTTCGCGAGTTTCTAATAAGCCGAGGTGACAAGGATGCAGCTATTGAATGACGGAATGAGTTTTGCGGCACTCAGAGCGTACGAAGCACGCGACATCTATTTGACTTCTTTCCAGTTTCGTTGTTATGACTTTTTGCTTCGGAATTCGGACGACAGAGGCGTAATCATAAATAACGAGTAAACTACTTGCCTTAGCAGATATTATTTTTTTACTTTTTTGTTCCCAGCAAGCTCACGTGAAGCGCCAAAACGTCTCTTCTTATTTGACGCCCTTATTTCTTGAAGCGAGGGACGACATGGGCCACATTGACAGAAAGTTCTGCGCTGTCCCAAGTAGCGAGGATCGTCAGCATTGCATGCCGCAGCGAATAAACCTCGTTAAATGACGGCAGGCAGTTTGCCTTCGCTCACGAAGAGCAGTCCTCGCGTGTCACTAGGGCAGACCGAACGGGGTCCCGTATTAAGCCCGCCTAATGTTCCCGCTCCGTGACCTGCATCAATATCCCTTCTTTCGGCGCCCACACTTCTACTGTCCCGTTTGTTTTTTCGTTTTCCTTCGACAGTGCGCATGGAAGTGGATGCGAAGAAACAGTTGCATGCAGCAGCTAAGGACAAAGCAGTGAACAGCCTTTGTCCGCTGTTTTTGCATCATAAGAAGCACCTTTTTGAAGAAAGACAGATATTAAAAATATGAAGCAACTGCCGCTTTAGAAAACCCTTTAAATAAATTTTTTTAGGGGGCAAGGGTTGAAATTTCATAATCATCATCATCATAACTACGCCTCCAGCAGGACAAAGACTTCACCCATATATCCTTCCAATTATATCTGTCTTGTGTCAACTGCAGCTACCTCATCCCCTCAAACTTCCTAATCTAATCTGCCCACCTGACTTTCTGCCATCCCCTGCCACACTTGTATTCTCTTGCAATCTACTCTTCTGCCATCAATTATCATCGGTTATCTTGCCTTCGCATTACATGCCCCGCCCATGCCCGTTTCTTTTTCTTGATTTCGGCCAGGATGTGATTAACTCGCGTTTTTTCCATGACCCACTCTGCCCTCTTCCTGTCTATTAACGCTACACCTGACATTTTCCTTTCCATAGTTCTCTGCGTTATTGCACACGTCACTGATAATAGAACTGCCAAATTACAAAGATTTGCGACGATAAAAATTCGTTAATTGGCATCAAAAGTGAGGTGAACACAAGAGGATGCGATTAACTTTTTCACATTTATACCTGCGCTCTTACTCGCCACTGAGAAGTAGCCGAACGTGGAGTTTCTGTAAGGGCAATCAAACGCGTTAATCATTAGAAACCGGGCGCTGTGAACCTTAACACATGCGCGTTTATTAATGGACTGCTGGGATCTCAGCCAGAAGTTGATGACGGGCACACGTAAATATCATCCCACATTCTCAGTGCATGCTGTTCAGTACACTTAAGTGTGTAGTATTCCAAACTGCAAAAGCAACGAAAGACCTCCTTTTAGTGCGCGCATTATTCGAAGGCGACGGAGGCTACGGCCGACACGCAACAACAAACACAGTGTCAGCCGTTTTTACTGGCTCTCTCTTCACTGTACGCCAGAACGCGAAATCGAGAAGAAGAAAACCGTGAGGTCTCGTTTAAAAGCATAAACGTTTTTCTATTCTCGCAATACCTTTTTTCCTGTTTTCTTCTCTCTCTTTCTCGGTTCACTTCAATTACCATCGCGAACGTGTGCAAAACAAAGCCCGTGTTGTTCCCAGCTCTGAAAGCACAAGCATCCCAGATGCCCCCGTATTCGCCCACGCACTTCACCAGCTCGTTTGTCGGCGCTTATATAACATTTACCGGCGCCTATAGGCAACGCTTATAAGCAAAGCGAACATGGCGTAAGGGAAGGAAGTCGCCCGAAGGGAATCCGGGACAATGCACGATTATATATTCACGTGTTCCGGGTAATTAAAACGGCACCACGCTCTTCGCCTCTTCTTTATCTCTTCTCTACTCTACAATAACCTTTCGGTGTGTATTTCTTCCATCCCATACGCACCAGCGTACACAAGAAGCACACCCGAGGTCACATACGCAAAAAAAAAAAAGAAACGCACGCAGGATCGGCCACGGCTTCGGCTGGACGGCTTGGAGGCTTCCAGATCCCAGCGTATCTTTTTTTTTTCTCTCCATCGTCTCGTTCGTGTGGAAGGTGCGAAGCGGCGGCACCTCCCAGGCGCGCTGTTCATTTCTGGGGCTGGTTTTCGCCGCAGGCTGCTTACCACCTCCCCTCCCCCTTATTCCCACCTTCCTTGAACCCTGGAACCTCGCCTCTGCTCGCGAAGACAAGAAGCAGAGCCCCCAGAAACGTCCCCGGGGTCGAATTCTTTGTCCGGCGAGGCAAAGAGAGAACAAACAGGGCGGCCCACCGACGCGCCGCCGCAGTGTTTGCCCCGCGCGCTAAACTTCTCCCGTCCACGTTGCAACCACCCCCGGGGGGTGAGCGCAGAGCGCCGCGAATTGGCCAACCACCTCCGCCCCTGCGCTTACTGCTCTGTCCGCTGCGGAGGCCGGGGACGGCCGGGAAGCAAAGACAAGAGAAGCATGGACCGTGCACGCCGAGGCAGGGCCGCTATGTATTTTTGATCGCTGTATACGTGGCTGCTCCTTTGCCACCTCACATTGGCACTTAGTGCCTGCAGGCGAATTTCGAGCAGCGTTGTTGTTTGGTAAGACGCAAGCGCGCTAAAAGGTGTGAGGGGGCACGCGCATGTAACTATAGCCGTAAAGGAAGTTGCTCTGGCGCCGGGCGCGTTGTTTGGTAGCGTGAAGCTTCTACATAGCTGTTTGTTTAATAATGGCGGGGAGGCCAGAAAAAAAAGGAGGGGGGGGGGGGAGTGGAGGAGACGAACTCCGCGCTCTCCACCTTCCTAGCTGGGCTGCTGTCGCATGGTACTGTATAGCACACCGAAATAAAATAAAGGAAAGATAAAAAGAAATTGAGGAGAGAGAGGGAGAGTGAGGCACATATAATGAAAGTAATGCAGAAAGTGGTGGCTGAGTGAGCACGTCATGGTGACGAGGTTGTTGTTATGGGGACGTTCTAGTGAAACTTTACTAAAGCCTGTGGTATGGTCTTAATAAGCTCACAAATGCTAGCGACGGGCCGGGAAAATCTATCATATCGCTAAATAACATTCGTCGCTGGACATCTGCAAGATCAACGCCAACGTGCCGCAAGTTTCTTGAAACACACGAGGATGCCCGGATGAAAATCGGATAAAAAAAAAGAAAACTGTTTTTTTTTTTGGGGGGGGGGGGGGGGGAAGGAAATGACGCGGTATCTGTCTCATATATCGTTGGACACCTGAACCGCGCCGTAAGGGAAGGGATAAGGGAGGGATCGAAAGAAGACGGGAAGAAACAGGTGCCACAGTGGAGGGCTCCGGAATAATTTCGACCACCAGGGGATCTTTAACGTGCACTGACATCGCACAGCACACGGGCGCCTGTAGCGTTCCGCTTCCATAAGAACGCAGCCGCCGCGGTCGGGTTCGAACCCGGAAGCTCCGGATGAAAAGCCAAAGCAGATTTCGAGGCGCCCTTCGTGTCTCTTCTTTGCGCTCTGGGCCCTGTGACGATGTGTTTTGAAGACAACGCGAACAACGCCAGTCTAATGCATCAGGAAAATCCCCCAAGGTGATGTAGATTAGAATATATTGGACTAACGCCATTCCCACTTCGAATTATTCTGTCTCACCATACCACCCGTGACGTCATCACCGAGCTTCTCCGCACTTCTCTGACGCTGTGACGGTATGTCCGAGATTTGTTCGGCGATTAAAAATGCTGGAATGTTCCATCAACGGAGTTCATATATTTGAATATTTGAATTTCGTGGAATTCTAAAAAAAAAGATTAATCTTCCTTTTAAAACTTTACTGCCTCTTCGGCATGTTCCTAAAGCATTTTAAACACGTAGCTTATAAATGGCTTAAGACCGCTGTGCCTATAAATAAAAGGAACTATTGGATGGGCATTGCCGTATGCAGAATTTTTCCGAGCATATATATAAGGATATATATTTACTCCAGTGTTGGCTCTGGCTTGCACTGCCTGCGTCGTCTTCTTCTGTCTCAGAACGTTGCACTCAGCGATCGTATCCGTCCTCTCTTCTTATTACTTTTTTGCTTTTCTGTTGTTTATATTTCTTCTTTCGCACTCACCTGTATAGCATTGCATTCTACCGCATGCAGCTTCACCGGACACAACAAAATTAATAAATGTTGATGTATATAAACACTTAGAATTTCAAAGCACGCCGGTTACAGCCGCTTAATCATCAGTCATCATTTTTCACGTCCGGAACCACTGAGGTAGAGTTGCTGCTGAGATTTTTCCTGGTTTTCATCTGCAAGCGTGGTTAAAAACTGCGCTGCGTACAACGACCGGTTAGCTCTGCCACATTCCCACCTCGTGTGCCTCGCCATAGCTTCCAACACAGCGCTCGTATTTTACGTTACTACGTTATTATATGAAAAGAAATAAATAAAAAACGTCCAACGCGAAGCGCTGCGGCAGAAAATGGTGACGAAACCACGAACAAGCTGGCTGCGCCATTCCACGGCAGTTTATCAAGGCCCTCTCTGCTTCCTTTAAGAAGAAAGAATATCGAAGGAGAAAAAAAATTGAGAAAGAAAAAAACACCGAACAAATTTTCCGCGAAAGAGGCGCCCGCTATTGAAGAATGGTACACTGCGAAGGCGGTCGAGGCTTCAGGGGGGAGGACACGTACTCCATCGGCGAGCAATCGACAAGCGAATACTTCAGGGCGAACCGGCTGCTGGCCCGGAACGCCGTCTTGCGGCAGCAACCAGCTGTGCTCAGGAGCCTCAGCTTTTTTTATCATTATTATTTAGCCACAAGATCGACGCGCAGACATATAAACACCGATACAAGCTCGTAGGCACACACGAAACACGAAGCAAAAGCAACCCCCCCCCCCCCCAAAGAAAAAAAATCTCTCTTTCTCTTTTCAGTCCGTTTATTCTCGATAGCACAACCTGTGAACAAGCGTCGCCGACGACGCGCGTACACACCACGGACGCTGCCTTAGCGAAGCCTACGTACACGCACGCACTCACACTAGACACGCTCGGCCCAATAAAAGCGATCTCCTCGCTGCCCTGTTCGCGAGACGCCCGGGGAAAAATAAAGGAGCGCCGCGTATCGAGGCAACGAGGAGGAATGCCAGCTGGGGAACGCCCAGCCATCTCCCTTCTTCCCTCATCTCCATCCTTCTTCCCCAAAAATACAAAAGGGGAAATAAACGCGCAGGAACCTTACGCCTAAAAGAAAACACGCGAGTAAGAGAAAAAGAGAGGAGGCCGGAATCCTCGTAAGAATTTCCAATCTCCTCAAGGGAAGCTGCAGTAGTGTGCTGGCCCCCCTGTCAGTGCACGTACACACAGAATAGGCTTCCCCACACCACTCTGGATCCTTCCCTATACCTCTATTTATCGTACTTCCCTATTTATTCTTTCCCGACCCCTCTCTCCCTTTTGCATCCCGACAAACCGAGGCGGCGACGTCCGCTGCTGGTGTAACACCTCCAGCAGCATCTGCGCGAGCGCCTCGTTGGCGCCTTCGGTGGTTAGCTGCCAGCCTCGTGGCACACGCGCCATTGTGTTTTTGTTTTGTTGTACTTGGTGTAGTTCTTTTCGCCGCTGGAATCTCCCGCACTGTCGGGTGCCTTTTCTCTTTATTAGATCCTGCGCTTGTATGTGGCTTCTTGCGTGTGTTTGCTGTGAGGCTTTCGCGAAAACCAGTGGCCATGAAGAGGACACTGGCCCCGATTGACTTCGAGGCAGTCTGATTAAGTATGGCTGCCCTGAGAAGACCTAGGAGTGGCGCTCACGTGTTGTTTAGGCTTCAGCGAGTCTTTAAAAGCGGCAAACATAGGGAGGGCTTGAGGTGACCTAACATACTATAAACCATAATTAATTCAATAATGAAAGCATTACGTGCTATCCTTGCAGCATGCAACGTCATCAGTACGTTCCAAGGAATGATATTAAAACCAAGGACTCATTGGTGTCTAAGAATCCTGTAGCAAGAATGTCGAGACGTAAACTTAACCAAATTTAACATACGCATTTCGTCGACTATTGCTTCGGCACGCAACTATAGATGGTGCCAACGATAGAGTTTCAGCACAAATAGCGTTTATATGAGTGTTCATGAGCAAAGCATACACGTTTATGTGCTACGATGTCTTTGTGCAAGCCCCATCTTATTAAAAACTAACCGCTCGTTTCTTCATATGCAAAATCATATTAGGTAAAGTTGTTGAAAAGATTCGGAACCCGATATTTTCGATGCCATTTAGCTTATTTCAGATCAGGCGCCCCGTTCAGGTAACTGTGCACACATCGTATAACGGCGTCTGTCTATTTCCTTGGGCAAATAAACAAAAAATGCATCAACAATGCAATGCTCCTCAGCAGCCTTTAAGATAAGTACCGATCCTTTCATCTCGGAATTGCCAAAATGACTTCCCCATTCTGCAAATTCTATAGCGAAAACTGAAAGCTCTTGATGGACGGCTGTGCATTTGAACCTCCGGACCCATGGCCTCAAATACAGATAGACTATGCAGTACGCTGCATGAAAGTTCCTGTCAGGAATTTCAGGAAATGTCAGGAATTAAATCCAAGCCAAAACGCGCTTTGCCTCTGTTGGTAACTTGGGACGGTACACACGTCGGATAACTGCGATAGCAACAAGAAAACCACCCGCAATGCTATGTTGTTGCTAAACAGAGGTGAAAAGAGACGACCTAGGTGCGCCGATTAACCTCATCGCTTCTCAAAAATGTAGCCTGCATGAAAGTGATCATTGCTGATAAGCCTAGATACATTCCATATCAACCCCCCCGCACCCCCCCCCCCCCCCGCCGCCTGCGCCATTTTTGTATTGAAAGCTACATTGGCCACGAACTCGCAGTTTCGCCATGCTCGCATTCCCACCGTGGTCGCGCCGCACCACGTGACCAGCCACGTGACTGGTCACGTGACGAACCACGTGAGAACAACTAGCCAGACAACCAGACTAACCCCGGACTTGCAATCAAGATTAGCCAAGGCTAACCAAGCTATGCCTTAACATTCGATAAGTACATATATCCTGGCATAACCGAGCTAAGCCACTGCCAATTTTTTTCCCTTAGGCGAGTTTTTCATAAATATAGAGTTGCCGCTATGAAATGATTCTATGCTTGCAATTTCATTATGGATTTTAGTCTTTTTGCCTGCACCTATAAGCATCTACGGGACGAGAAACACTACCTGGGCTCTTTCTTGAAAGGCAAAAGGAAGTACAATATTTTCGGGAGAGCAAAATGCGACTTTGAAAGATGCAAGTGCGATTGTAAGATGTGTATACAAGATCCTCAAACCCAGAAGCCCTCAATTTCAAATCCACATACAGCAGAAAGTGCTGAGATTTATTCGGTCAGTCTCATGTTGCGGGTGCTGTATATGTTTGTGTAGAGGCTCATGTCCACGTTTAGGGCTTTTTTTTATTTTTTATCGTCTACATCAGATCTCTGAACTGTGCGATTAGCTTTGGCCCCGCTCCATTTCGCTTCGGGAAAAGCCGAAAGCATTCGCATCATCCGACGGCCAGTTCTCGCTATAGATGCATGCGTGCATCTAAAATAGACTGCA
This sequence comes from Amblyomma americanum, assembly GCF_052857255.1. Taxonomy (NCBI): domain Eukaryota; kingdom Metazoa; phylum Arthropoda; class Arachnida; order Ixodida; family Ixodidae; genus Amblyomma; species Amblyomma americanum. The sequence goes on along the minus strand of NC_135500.1, from coordinate 194,009,563 downwards.
CTTTGCCCGCAAGCTTTTACCCCGATATAATGCGAGCATTCAACACGCTCCAGTGGGCAGTCCGAGTGCTTACGGAATTCATCTTTCCGGTGTGCGGTCCACATAAATAGACGCCGGTGGAGAGCTGTGGCAGGGCAAGCGGAAACAGCATCCAAGAAAGTGACTCGCGCGGCGCGTTGCCTGGTGCTTAGAGTGGGGAAGGAAGTGGGGGATGGCGGGGGGGGGGGGGGGGGGTAGGTAAAATGTATTAGGTCCGGCGAGCCGTATACTTTTATGAGAACGTATGGTTCGAGCTCTGCCAGCGTATTTGCGGGAGTGCCTGGTCGTTCTCTGTGCAGCTGAAGCTACGGAGTCCGGAGAATGGAAATTTCATACGAAACAGCCCCACCGGTCTACCACGCGTGAACAGAGATGTATATATATCGCTATATCCGAGTCGGGCTCCTGCAGCACCAGCTCCATTCGGCGCGCGTTGCAGAGAGACGAATGTTCCGCCAAAGTGGTCACTCCAAAAACCTTTTAAGGAGAAGAAACGCGTCCAGCTCCGCAGCGAAATCCCGTCTGGCAAATGCGGTCTTTTAATTTTTTTATGCAGGCTGTACGACGGATGTTGGATCGCACTCTGCGAAAGCCGCTGCTATTAAGGTATACGGACTGCACTGACATTTCTAGGTAAGGCTTTCTTGCAACGCCAACTCGCCACGTTTGACTTCCAGTGTGACGAACTCTACGGGATTCGCGTATATATCCTCTCGTGCTACTACGGTAGTCAAGAAGAGTTCTAACTCAATGTAATTTTAGGCACGAATCCACATCTGGGATGCCACGCATAATATGCTGAAGTGCACCGGAATATTTTCCAGGTTCTTTAACGCACATGAGCTCCCTCGAAATACTGCGGGAGACGACCCGGAGAATGCCTCCTGTTTGAAATTGTGAGGCGCACTGACTTCAGTAATGCCTCCCGTCATTCAGGCTTCATCCTCTGCTTTCATTACGCGATTTCACGCGCTACATTTAAAGACGAGCGTAATGGAGGTTTCCGCACTACTCAGGACGAAGATATTTTTAGTTCTACTAGAATCATCAGAGCATAGACACGTTTAGTGTCACCTTCGCAGACATGCACCAGCGACCCCTCTGGCGCCTTGTTCTTCCCTTAAACACAACGTTGGGGCGGCAGGTGCCTCTGAGAGCTGCCGAAAGCAAAGTAAACACGTCCTTCCAGCCCTGCTGTGCCGCCTTCGCTGGGCCTCTTCGTAAAGTTTACGCTAATATCCGACGCCTTTTGCGTCCTAAGCAAACAACGTGGGCCGCGATAAACGCGGGCGAGCTGATGGTTCCAGGGGTGCGTGGAAATTCAAGCCACCTGGAGCTCTTTTATAGAGAGAGACTTTTAAGCTTCGGGTGAGGGAGGGGGGGGGCTCTCCTGCGTGTGTCCCGGTCTCGCTCTTATCGCGGAAATGTTGGAGCCAGGCCACCGGGCCTGCACACATCGACCCGAGAAGGCCGGATTAGGGTGTGTGTCGATATTTGGTTTGGCTGTTTAGCTTGGTGACGACTTCACCACATTGTTTAAGTTGCACAGCGTCGTAACGCATTTCAGGAAGGCCGCATTTTCATCTCTGTGGGCGCTGAGCGTACACTCTAAACACAAATACGCCTATAGGAGAGTAAAAAAAGGCAGTAAGCTGTCCTTTAGCGCACTCCCTTTTAAGGACAGGGTATAAGCTGTTCAAGTTCCGGAGCAGATTTCGATCCCTAAGTATAGGGAATGCTTACTCTTGGCAACGGAGGTATATTCCCACTGCAAAGCATAGCACCTTGATGCAGTTAGCAATGGGATGAGGCTTCCAAATGCGGACTCGGAGGTCTTGAGGTTAACAAAAAGGGGAGAAAAATTTCGGTTAAAATCCTCGTAACTGCTAGAACTTGGCCTTTTTTGAAGTGGATGATTTGTTTCCGTTTCAAACTGAAAGTATTCTTTATTTTCAGCGATGGAAATCTACAACCAGAGCTTGAGCAACACCTTATAGGGGGTGCGCTAGAGGAGAGCTTACTCCTATTTCACTCCTTTTATGTTTAGAGCATGCAGTGACCATGTGATGGGCAGGTGGGTGGTACTCGCCCAAGAAGAAAGGCATAGTGGATAATCATTCTTGGTGGACACCTCAACCACGCCGAAAGGTAAGGGAGCCAAGGAGTGTGCGAAGAACGGAACAAAGAAAGAGGCGGTCCGAATGAGATCGCACGTGACACACGCTTACACCCTTTACAGCCATTTCATCTCTCATTTAAGTGTGGTTTAGGTTTCAATTCAGAGTCGAGCGGTTGCCGTGCCTTCCCTTTCTTCAAAACTTAACCTAAGCTAACCTTTCATGTCAGCACGTGTTTATGAGCGAAGACTGTATCAAGATCTGTATTTCTACATACTGTCATTTTTAGTTATGTTCATTACTCTCATTACTTAAGAAAGTAATGAGTAGCTCCCAATGCATACTAGCATTTAATTACTTGCGCACTACCTGAGAAATACCGACGCCAACTGCCAGCGCAGATACCTTTCGGCATCTGTTGCACTTGACAAACCAATGACAAACGTATCGAAGGCGGATGAGAACTTTGAAGACTTGCTTTCTACGTCACTGAACGTCACCTTAAGGACCAGGCTGTGAAAACTTCCTCCTGTCAAGAGTCCGATCAGAAAAGCTGGATGATTACGATGTTTCTCCAGACTGCGGAGGGCTCTGCGCAGAAGCGCTTCACCAGAGTTTGCGGTTCTTACGTAACCATCTTATGAGTGGGACATAAGATCCCAAGGGCTTTTGGTCGTAGTGCGAGGCGCATTGCACTGTTGCCGAAACTGGAAGCAACGCCCAGAATTTGCGCGCCACTTTTTTCTCATCGGAAGAAAATGAGCTCCAGACACACATAAGCCTATTCATTGCACTTGGCACCGAATACGCGTCAGGGACGAAAAGAAAAAAAATCCGTCTCGGAACACGGCAACAGCCATTCACACTTAACACGACGCGAGTTGCGTAACACTTACGTAAAGCGGCACGCGGGAATCGAGCATAATTTAATGCACCGGGGAGCAAAGAATAAGCCGTCTCGAGGAATTTTCGCAACATCCCGTAAAGATGAAAAGTGCGAAACCAACGGGCCACGCTCCGGATGCAAAAGCGAATAAAAGAAAAAAAAAAGAAACGGAAGGACCGGGGTATCACAAATGCGCCGCAAGCGTGCTGTTCACCGATTTTCTTGTTGTTGTCACAGAGAGACTCGAAAACAATCAGCTTAGCGCCTCCCATACCCGACAGCAAGGTTGTCGTCAGACTCTCAGTTTCTGGCGCTCCCGAAGCAATTTAAACACTTTTGGTTGTTTAGTTATGCTCTCTTTGCTTTCCCGAAGATGCGGTGTTTGAAGCTTTTTCTGACTTCTTGCTCTCCAGCGCAGGGACTTTCTTGTTAGCCTTCTTTCCCCCCGTACATCGGTGTAGCCACTTCCATTTTTTCCCCAAAGCGCTGGTCTTTTCCTGCAGCTGTTGTGAGCTTTCTATTTTGGTATCCTCCTCTTCGATATTGGTTCTCCTGCGCATTTCCGGCTCAGAAGCAGCAGAGTGCAATTTCTTGGAGCAAGCAACTTGAGCAGCGAGTTGTGTAATCAATGCATCTCTGCGTCTTCGGCAGGCTGCATGGGGTGGCGCGTGGCGTATCGAAGGGCATGGTGGTTTCGTAACCACCATCTAAGCTTCTTTAACGACCACCGATATCTGAGCATAGGGGCTTGTTTTGCATTCCGGTATTACCGAAATTCGGCTAGAGGTATCGATCAGGCTAGCTATCCCTTACTCCTCATCAAGATTCCAAAAGTTCCTACCCAATACTTTGGCGACAACGAAAAGCAGGCTTACTAAACGACCAAAACAAAACCACACAAAAGCGCGCGCGCACACACACACACACACACACACACACGCACACGCACACGCACACACACACACACACACACACGCACGCACACGCACACGCACACACACACACGCACGCACACATACACACACACACACGCACGCGCACACACACACACACACACACACACACACACACACACACACACACACACACACACACACACACACACACACACACACACACACACACACACACACACACACACACACACACACACACACACACACACACACACACACACACACTGTGAATGCGACACCCTCTACTTCTTCCCTTTTGTTATTTCACCTTTCTCTCCTGGCCGCTTTGATTGGTAGCCTTCGACGGCAAGCTTATAGGCCGACCTAAATAGCTGTCGTCCTCATTTCTTCACCCTGAAGACAAGTAAGAAGTGTAATGTCCTTCCATTTTTTTTTCTTTGAGCCACAATTATAAATACATTCTTCAGGTAAGAAACGGTGTGATGTATTTGCTAAAATATCGCAACTTTTAACGAAGTATTCGCCCGCACGACGCACTATGTTGGTGAAAAACAAATGAAAGTGACGCCTTTTTAAACCGAAGAAAACGCAACAGTCGACGAACACTCCCAGCTAAGCCTAGCGAGGAAATCCCTAAGCCGAAGCGTGCGTTCGCTGCGAGTTCTCAAGTGTATAGGAAGCACAAAACAACAATGACAAAAATAACGTCAACTAGCTCCATCAGGATCCTGCGCAGTCAAAGGGCTTAGAGACACTGATACTCCTAACAATATATTAGAAGTCGCTCGCCTTCTTTTGTGCTCCCCTGCCTACCAGGCTCCCCGTATAGTAAGTCGTCAGGCTTCCTCATCCCGTGGCGACTGCCCGTAATCCCGGCAGAACCGAAGCACGCACACGACGGCAGAGCAGGAGCGGAAGTTACTCCCACTCTCGAGGGTGAGGCAGCAGCGGCAAGAAGCTGCACTCGTGCAGTTCAAGCAGAAGGGTGCGCGGCAAGGGGGGGGGGGGGGGGGGGGGGGGGGGGTCGTTGAAAGCGACGTGACCTGCCGGGAAGCACTCTCATCAGGGTATGGAGGAGACGCAGACAGGATGGCGACGTCGGCGCAATCTCGCAACTCAACGGCGCCGCGCGCTTGCCAGACCCGCCTGACACCCCCGGAGAAAGGAAGGACGCCGCTACAGCTACGCGGAGGCCATAGCTATGCCCCAGTCAGAGGAAAGGTCGCGCGACAGACAGCCGTAGCCGCGCGTAGGGCGCAAGAAGTGGCCAAGAGAGGCGCGACGTCAGTTCCTCTCTGCCTTTTGCCGCCGCCCTCGGGTCAAAACGCGCGCGCACGTACACTGGTATCCGTTTCATCCATCGGACAGAGGAAGGAGGAGAGGAGGAGGTCGAAGAGGGGGAGAGAGAAGACCCTCCTGGGCCGTAGAACGGCGGCTTGTAATCCAATCTCTCCCGCCAGCCGGAAACAATAGCGCAGCTGGAGGCCCCTGGCCCTCGGCTCACGCTCCGCCAAGGGTGTGATCGGGCGAGAAAGCTTCGAGTCCAAGCGGCCGCGCCGTATGTGTGTGCGTATATATACCATATACGTGGGTCTTGTACGATCCCGCCAGTCGGACCTCTTCCAGCTTGCCGCGCGCGAGTCTCCCAATCTGTATAACGCGCTACACACATCGAAGACAAAGACGTTCCCATCAGCGCCGGTTTCTTTCATCTGTTACTTGGCTTTTAGACAAGTTTTCGCGTTCGGGTCCTCGATCGCAGTGCCCCCGGTGTGGTGCGGGCAGTGGAAGGTGGTTCTTCCGCTGGTGTGCTCCGCGCCAAGCGATCAAAGAAGCTGGCGAGAGAGAGAAGGAAGGCCTGTGCTCGCCGCTCCTCTCTCCTAATCTCACCACCCGCGAGGCCTGGCTTATTCATTTGCTCGTCGTCGTCGAACGCGCTAGGCGGCTACGTGGGAAGCGCGGCTAACGGCGGTGCCAGGCTGTGTGTGTGTGTTGAGGGTGGGTGGGGGGGGGGGGGGGTGTAGTACCGGCCGGAAAGTGTTTTTTTGGCCGTCGCTATTTCCCCGTTCCTCGATGGTGTTAGGCGCAGGCGCTCGGGGCAGGATATTACCGCTAGGAGCGCGCTTCATCGACCAATCGGGGACGCGCGCTATTTCAGGCGCGATTCCCCCAGCACGCCCCGGGGTCATGGGCCAATCGCTGCGCCTGGACTTATTACGGCTGGCGTTCTTTACTCCGCAACCTTTTGTTTTTCGAGCAACGGCGGATAGTTCATATACGGGCCCACAGGAGAGAAACAAAGGAGACCGAAGAAAATGATGCACTGTATTCGGGAAAAGTAAACTGCAAGTGTTTAGCAATCAAGCTGCTCTCCGTAGGCCAGAAACGAGCGGTGAACCACCCAGCCCGACGAAGGTTTAGTTTACATTCCTTCACCCATGCGCGAAGTGTGCAATCAAGTCTGCTCCGAACTTTGTAATAAGTGTACGCGCTACTACGAGCTTCGCCTTTGAAGGTTTGTGGGGGGGGGGGGGGGGGGGGGGGGGGGGGGGGGGGGGGGTGACAGTGATAAGGAACCAAACTTCTTTCAAACTGCACTTTGTTCGCAGTGTATATTACGTGTATTTTCTATGCGTGCAATCGCACATGCCAGGTGTTCCAAGGAAGATTATGTAATTCTTAAAAATAGGTTTTTTGAGGTTAAAAATATGGCTACAAACTGGTTACTAACGACCAGCTACAAATCTGTAATGGCAACCAGCTGCCTGGCTGTAGCAGTTAAAAAGTTAATTATCAGAAATTAGTTAACCAACTGACTACTTAGAAAACTAGCCGGCCTTCCGGTGTCCGCGAACACTGGTAATACCATGCCGCAAAAGACATATTTTTACCCCAAAAAGCCTATTTTTGAAAATTACTTAGTCTTCTCTGAAAAACCTGGATACATTCTACAGTCGCCATGGACAAAACTTTGCAGGATGCGGATGCACGAAAAAAAAATATATGTGTTTCTTCGATAGTCAGCTGGTAAAATAAAAAAAAAAATCCTGAGAATGGAGCATGCTTGCCCATAGTGATTCGATACTTTTCATTGACCTGCCTTGCCCGACCGCACAGAAATATTTTCTCTTTCCGCGAACCTGCATCCCAGAAACTTTTGCCCATGACTGTACGTGTATATAGATGAACGCAGTGTATGTTTCTTTTTTTGTAATCAAAGCAGTGGTTTGATCCCCAGATCACTCAGATCAATCTGAGTAAAAACCAATGACTTCATCAAATAAGATAAACAACGACTAAATACGATATCTTCTGAATTGCAGCAACAGATGCTGTCACTGGTGTAATATGTTTCCCGTAAGTCAGACCACTCAGATAAACCTGAGTAAAAGCCAAAGACTTCAGCAGCTAAGGTAACGAAAGACTAAATACGATATCTTCTGAACTGCAGCAACAGATTCCGTCACCGGTGTAATATGTTTCCCGTGAGTCTACACAGACTGATTATCACAAAAGCGTTGAAAAGTATTCACAAGTCGTTCTCTAGCAAGTGCATTGGGCCTCCTGTCCGGCAGAATTACTTATTTGCCATTAAACTCTCCGACCTTATAGACAACGAATGACGCCAAAACAGAAGTCCGACATATAACAAAATGAAATTATTTACTATCCCACACCAGGTTCGAAGCTCCATCTTTTGGGTTGCGTATCGTGCGCTCCACACTACATAAGGTGACACACAGAACGTGCCCGTCTTTAATACTAAGAATTCAAAGCGCAATTAAGAGGCAAGACAAATAGAAGATGTAAGACAAAACGAAGGCTGCCAGTCGGAAGTGCGGCGCTAGTTCCGTCTTGTTTGCTTCCGTGCTCCTCACATCATCTCTTGTTTGTTCCTTTTGCCTTTATCTTCGCCCTTTCCCGTTGCAGATTTTTTGACGTTATGACTCCTAACCAACTACCCAAAGCAGCTGGCCTGTTACGACGTACAGGTATCATTAATAATTCGCCTTCTAAAGCTACTCGCCCGCTAATTATTGAAGAAGAAAAGAAGAGAACAGAGAAAGACGCAAAGTCTCTGACTGGGGCTTACAGCAAACTCAGTGAAGGAAAACGAGCAAGCAGCGGTGCGCACCTTGGCTGCAGGCGGTTTAGGAGTACACCTCCTACCCAAGAGACCACCTGCGCAGCTAATCTACGATAGAACAGTGAGAGCTAATCTACGATACAACAAAAAACACATCAGAAAGAGAAAGGACGCGAGGAGACTAGACGCTTTCACGTAATGCAAATCCAAAAGACACAGTCAACTCGGTGGCACGTTAACTCGACCAGCGCCGCTGCTCCTGCCGTTGCAGACAAACAACCTCGTTGGCGCCGCCTTGTACAGCAGCAGCAGCAGCGCGCGGGAAAAACAACCAAGCGGGCCAATAACTGGCCGAGCGCACGGCAAGAGGCGCCTCAGGCCTAATTAGGCCTAGCCTGCCGACGTCATTAGGCGTGACTAGTTGGCAGCCAGGGTTCCCGTTCCCGCGTAGACGCCGGCCGGTGCGCTGAGCGTCTTGCCTACCACGGCAAGGAGCTGGGAAGGCAATGGAGGAAGAGGAATAGGGGGGAAGGGGGGTAATCGTACAAGGAAAGCCAGGTTTTTCGTTCTGTTCTCCTTAGCTTAGGCTCTCGGTGTTTTTTTTTTTTTCTATGCGCCCCGTGGCGTCGAGAACGCGAGCCAGGTGCACTGTCAGTGAGCAGTACGAGGCAAAAGCGGGCGACGCGAACTGGTAGAACGAGCGGAACGCCGAGAAACTAAGGAGCAACGGACCAAACTGAAAAAACGTTACGTTAATTTAGCGAACGGCACCCTAGCGTCTCTAACTTTACTTCTGCATTTTGTCAAGGCAGATAGATTAAACAAGAAATTCATCTGAACAGAGAAATTCGAGCCATTCGGACATTCGGGGCCATCGCTGCCAATGGTGAACACGCTTTCCATAGCGCTACATTCTTTTTAAGAGGACCGGTTTCTCAGACAGTCACGGCAGTGAAAAAGTCACTTCAAGCTAGAGTCAGCACGAAAGTAGGAATTTAGTGCAGGTTCTTGAGGCAGGTCTCAAGGAGTTCGGGGGATTACTCACTATCTGCCGAGATATACCTCGCGATCGCTGTGTTTTACTGATCGATCTATGTCATGTCAATCATTATGACCTGGCAACATTGTGCACTATGTTTGTCGGCCATAAATATAATTACGGCAGTAATAACCTTTGCGCGGGAAGACGATCACGAAGAAAAAAGATGAAAAGATGAGAGTATAAGAAAGAGCCTTTGAAAGAGGATCCTGAATGCGGTTGCAGACCGTCCTTCCATTTTTATATTCTTTACGAATATCAACCCAGAAAGCAATAAGATAGACTGAAACAAAGTTCACAGCCCGAACGATTTAGCTATGAGCTAAACGAGTCGCACCCCAGATACCCTGTTGCAACTTTCATGAGCGACGCAGGGTACGGAGAAGAGCGCAGTCAGCATGAACTGGAAGCAGACACGGGAAGAAGAAAAAAGAAACCAGTGGCGGAACAAGAACTAAAAAAGAAGAAGAGCATGATGAAAAAATGAGGCCCTTGAGACCCGACTTCCCTGTCCAAATCCTGAGGCCAACGTACCTTCCGGTGTGCTCTTACAACGCAGTGGAAGATTACCCGAGACTTATAAAGCCACTGGACGAAGGGAAAAGCGCTGGAAGAAAAGCAGAGTCTATCCGTTGAAGACTGGAGTTGAAGTGGAAAGAGAGAGAGAGAAACCATATGTTATGAACGCATGAAGAAAAAAGAAGAGATGACGACGGCGATGATGACGATTATGATTTTGGTGGTGGAGGTTGTGGTGAGAATAAGGAAGACGAAGAGGAGCGCTCGAAATCCGAAGCCGTCGGCCATACTTAAGAGGTGACGATGGCGCGTGAAGGGAGGGTGCGCGTGAGAGGGAAAGGGCCACAGAGACGCGCTAAACACAAAATTGATGGCGCGAACGTGCCCCGACCGCCGCACGGTGCGCGGTTGTCCCACGAGCGAGAGTGGCCTCTTACTGCCGAGATGAGAGGTTGGCGAAGAAGAGGGAATGAAGGGGTCGGATAGGAGGAGCAGGTCGCCTTCCCTGCCGCCGTCGCTGCCTCTAATCGGTCGATTTGCGCTCAAGTCGTTGTCGACCCCCCGCCCCCGGCGACGCTTCGTTTGGTCCCGCACAGCGACCACAGCCAAGGGTGTGCTCTTCCGTGAGCACGAGGAGAAATAGAAAGAGAAAAGTAACGGTAGGTCCCTGGGCAGGTAAAAATCGAGATTCCGGGGAACTTGACTTCCGCGTTGTCAATGCCTGCTCCCCTTTCAGCAAAGCTGTGCCAACAAGGCGAACGCGAGCGGATGCTCATATTTTGTTCTGAAGGCTGTTCTGGTCTCGCCGTAAAAACGAGACGCAATATTAACTGAGTTGGGACATATGTTGGGACATACGTAGGGTAGACATTCCGCGAATATTAGCTAGGTATCGACATGTCACCTCCTTCTTCTATAATGGCATGCACAAACTACTAAGTACACTGGTGGTGCAAATTCGTAATAAGTGGGTGTGTTCCTTGAAAAGAGGACATTCCAATTTTTTGGCGTAGTGTTTTCCTTTCTATCACCTAATAAAAAGGCACGAAAACTTGGTGGACACTTAAATTCACCTTAAGAGTATGACGCGATAGCATTCAAGGGTCCCTACGATCACTTGGCGGTTCCCTGGTGCGCATTCTCGCGGTTATCTACACGCTGGTTGTGATCACTTCGTGAACTTAACCTCAAGAGTACGACGCTATAGCGTTAAAGGGTTTCTACTGTCACTTGGCGGTCTCTTGGCGTACCCTTTCCTGCAAACTAGTTGCCATCACCTACTGCTCTATTACACATCATTGTGCGTTTTAATTGGTCGCACTGATTAGCGACCCTAATTAACTAAGTGTTCCTGTAGTATAACTCACCTACTGTGCCGTGTGAGGTGCTCGTACAAAGCCTCCAGTAGGAGCAGCGGGCCCGGCTTCGGACCCAAGGGACAGCGGCTAGATTCCGTTTGACCACCATTTTTATTTTCAGCGAAACTAATTTTCTACGTGACCACTCTCTCGACTAATCAAAATTTTCCAGTCACAACGACGCCGACGCACGGTTTCCCGCCGAGCGGGACCTTTAAGGCTATTTCGTTAAAAAGTAATCTGAACAAAAGAAGGAAACCAAACCTCCAGCCTTCGGATAGAAGCCTGTAAATCATGCTTTTCTGCGCAAACTTCGTTTAACAGGAGAAGGCCACAGCTCAGGCGGCGCGGCGCTGGTTCAATATGCGGTGTTGCAATTGTCTGGCCAGAGCGGTGGTTTCGCGTAGTTTCCGCTGTTTTTCACGCCTGTTTTAACAGCTGCTTGATATCATCATGCTACTGTTAGTGCAATACGAGTATAAAATGGATTGCTAATCAATTATAATTAGAAAGGAGTGGGATACTTATTTCGCTAAGGAGGGATACAGAGGGGAAAGCGGTAAATGTGCCAATAGGTGCACATACGCTATATGCATTGCCGTGTTATATCGCAGTTCCGAAGAGAGACGCTTGAATCGAGAGAACATATATGTGAAGAACAGACAGAGAGTTCCGCTTCGCCGAATCAAAGTTTTGCCTCTAGCGCCACACACTCAGCGAAAGAGATATGACAGCGATAGAAAATCAAAGGTGACGACGGTTTGTCCGCGCTCACCAACACGTTAATACGCACCTTAAGAGGAGCGGCGGCCCGGAGGAGTATTCCGAAATCGAATTCGATGAAGAGATACATCGCATGACATTAACCTTAGCCGCTGAACCACTCTCGCCCCAGCCACCCCTGCAATGAGACCGAGTCTAAGCAAAAAATATGAAAATGAAACGCGGAAAAAAATTCCCGAAAAGAACAATCATACGCGGCACACGGCGGAAAGCCGGAAGGACATACATTACCGCAGCGCGACAACCCGAGAACGTCGCTAATTTCCTCGGCACCCCCAAAGAGATTTCTGTCGGCAGCGCGAGAGAGGGTCGTCCCTCCTCCGTGGACGGCAAGCAGCTTTCGCGGGGAGCTCTCCGGCCACACCAGCGGCAGGAACGGCGCGCGATTCGGCGCCGCCGGGCCAGTTCCTTTGGCGATAAATCACGTTAAACACTTGCCCTCCGCTTCGGCCGCGAGCCAAGACATTTTCCTTCAGGAAACTTCATTGTCTCTTCCAGCGGACGCGCCGCGAGGCTCCTGAGGGACTACCGCGCCGAGCGGCGAAAGAGGAGCGGGAAAAGCTTCCAAATGGAATTACAAAAATGAAAGACCGGGGGTCGTCGGCGCGCGCGGTGGCGGGCCGAGAAACGGGAGTGGCACAGTGGCCCCGCATCTGGAAGATCAAGTTCGTAACGAGGGCTGTCCAGGCAGCGTCGCTCGTGGCTCGTTTGTGTGCTGGCCACGCGAGCTTAAAGCTAATGGTCGCCTTCTGTGCCACGGCGTCGGGGCTGCCGACGGAAAGGCGCGTCTTCCGTAGCGCTCGTGGAAGAAGCGGCCCAAATTGAGGCGTCGCCATTCGAAATGTTGTCTACTGCACCCAAATACGAGTGGGCTCGGGTCGCAGAACAATGCTGCAGCGGAGCTCAAAGCGGAATACTACGTAAATTTGGCGTAAATGCCCGCCAGATGGGGCGCTTTAAAAGAACAGACCGAAAACGATAACCATGGCAGAGACAGCTTATATTTTCGTCCTTCTGTTCAATCTGGTACGCCTTCAAATTTGTCTTACTGAGGCGTGAAGTTAGAGAGCACGACATAAACCCAAAGCGATGTTGAACAGTCGTGCTGCTCTGAGGTAGGCGGAAAGCTAGCACACATTGGTATACCGGTGGAAGTTTCGAAAGGGAAGTATATTTGCCTCGCCAGCGACGTCCCATGACATCTAATGCAGATGCAAATGCCACAGGTACTCCATTCACTCAGCCACAATTGAAACGAACGTGCTTCCCGTCTCGTGAACTCGGTTCCATTCGGGTCATCAGTCTGTTTCCGGCTCCCTTGGAAAGAGGCTAATGTCGCAGTGATCCTGCTGCGATGCGCTGATACAGCAGCCCTAGAGCCAATGGAAGTTCCAACGAGGAGTGATTCGTTAGTGAGGACACGAGCGACAAGGAGAGGAACACGGGAGGCAATTTGTTCTCCGGCGGCCGGTGCGATAGAAGTCATCCTAACGAGGCTGACCCGCACGGAAGTGAGCGAAACTGGCCGAACACCTCTCCACAACTTCCGTTATTCCTTCCTTTCCCCGGGAACTAATCAAAGCGGGTGCGGTAGGCTGGCTGCAAGAAAGGACCCTGCACGGGAAGAGTGGACAGGACGAGATAAAAGGGACGCCGCAGGGAAAACAAATGAAACGTAAGCAGAAATTCGAACAGAGAGCAGGGACTTCCGGAGACTGTGAAGGGAAAAAAGGTCCCCAAAGAAGGAATAAAGGGGAAAAAAAGTAGTGAAAACCAGTAGGCGCGACGAGAAACAAACTTCAATAAAGCCACAACTCGCTCAGCACCTCGATCGAACCCGCTTTTTTCTTGAGTGAAAAAGTTTTCACGGCGCGACGAATGAACGAAATCGGAAGCGGGAACCGGAACGCGAAAACACTCCGACAGCTATGTTAGAAAGGCAGAAGCAAGGGAGGGCGACATTGAGAACTCTCGGGAGTCGGGGAAAGGCTCAACCACACCAGCGAGCGACCACTGTAAGTGGCGCTGACAAATGCGGGAAAGCAAGACTCACGTTCCTTTCCTTCATTTTTATTTTTTTTCGTACGCCATGCGAGTCCAAGTTGACAGGGCTCCAGTTTCTTCCCCGTCACCGCCTCCCGTCAGAGAGACGTCGACGCCCGCTTCTCGGGACAGCGAACGTAGCCAGCGCCACTGAAGCATGCAAGCAGCTATTAATCAAAGGAAAGGGGAGCGAGGAGGGAACAGAGAGAGAGAGACTTCCCTTCGAGTCTATGGACGACTCCTGTGGCAGATGAAGCGGGAGAAATTGGGAGACGCGTCCCTATTTCTCCTCGCCCTTTCTCACAGCTTCCCCAAAACGGCGTCTCGTCGTGGTCGTAGTGTGAGCGTCGCTTTCCCGATTAGGGAGGGGCGAGCGACTTGCGGGCTTGTTCGTGAAACGTAATGCCGAAAAGACGCTCCCGCGCGTTGGCGTGAGTGATATGCTCGAGCAGCGGCCGGCGGTTCACTCTGTGCTCTGTGGAGGGGACGGTGCCTCCCCTGGAATCTGCGCGCGCGCCTGCCTTTCGTGTACAATCGAAGCGAGTCTGAGTACAGGGAGAGTCAAGTTTGGTCAGCGGCTCATGGCGGGTCATTAAAGAGAGCGCATCGACGTTTGACTGATGACCGCAGGAAACAATCGGTGGCCACGTTTTCGTCCCTGGTACTGAACGGTGAGGGCTGCGCTTCCTATACTTTGGCAGCGCACATGTTGAGGCATTCGAAGATACATTACAGTACTACGCATTACATTGCACTTTCCTGCATTGCCCTGAGCTCAACTGTTCTACAACACACCCACTGACATACACTACATAAGCGTGCAGTGAAATAAAATGTGGGAAGCCCTGTTTCTTCAGACCATTCGCGATATAGGAACATGCGGATGGGACTGAAACGTTTTCAAGTCAGATCATAGCGGAGAGCCGAAATAATAATAATAATTGGTTTTTTGGGGAAAGGAAATGGCGCAGTATCTGTCTCATATATCGTTGGACACCTGAACCGCGCCGTAAGGGAAGGGATAAAGGAGGGAGTGAAAGAAGAAAGGAAGAAGAGGTGCCGTAGTGGAGGGCTCCGGAATAATTTCGACCACCTGGGGATCTTTAACGTGCACTGACATCGCACAGCACACGGGCGCCTTCACGTTTTTCCTCCATAAAAACGCAGAGAGCCGAAACCGAAGATGCCATTTCGTGTCGATCGACAACATGCAAAGTTCTGAAGTCAGTCAACCACATTCTTGGTTTTTAAGTATCACTACAGAGAAAAAGCCAGACATGTCGAGCTCGCTCCCGCGAGCCTACTGCTATAGATCCGACAGATGCTTAACTCCAACGAAGGCGTCAGCGTTCGAATTCACCAAGACTGCTGCAATCACACGCAAAGCCGGCTCGCAGCACGCGGATCCGTTCCAATCTGGCCGGGCCTATTCGTTCTCGCGCCGAGAGGACGGTTCCCGCGCCCCACATACACATCTGAATAAAGTAGGCACCCGAGAAGGAGAAATGGAAACGAGCTTCCGCGATCCTTCGTTATTGGAAGAGCGGGCAGCACCCCGAGCATCGCTTCGGAGTCACACCTCTAGAGTAACCACCCCCTCCTCTGTCTCCTATCCGCAGTAGGAAAAAGGAACGGGCCAATGCACCTTGATTAACTTTGCAATAAGGGCGACCCGCGTGCCGTCACTGGCAGCGGCTCTGGGCCGCTTTGCACATCAGGGCCTAAGACCAGCATGGTTCCCGGCGACCAATTACCGGTTTGTCTGGGGGGGAGGAGAGGGAGGGGGGGGTGCTACGAAGTGACACCTATTAGATGGATCGCTAATGAGCGCCCTGGTGTGAGCGCGGCTGTCACGGGCAAACCCCCTTTTTTGGCTTCGTCTTGGACATGGCTCGTGCTTGCCTATATACTGGACGCGCGACGATCAATATATCTGTGGCCTCGTCGGTCACACAGTCCCTTTATACGATCGGAGAATTTCTTGCGCGCCGAGGGTATGGCTCTTCCTTCGAAGCCAGACTCTGCGATGAGGAAGCAAAGTAGGAAAGGCGGCTCAACACAGAGGCACCGAGTGCGATTGGTTTTCACGTCCACGGTCTAGGGGCCTCAGAATAAGTATCTGACCTTCGCACATATTTCAGCTGAGGATGGAGAGGACAGCCATAGTGCCCTCAGGGTACCTGACCCGGAGCTCCTCAACAGCTCCACAGAAAGTCGCGCAAAGCCACTTCTTAGCGTGGAACAAAAATGTAACGGCGGACCCTCTCCTGCATGAATATTATGGTCACCGTCGTCTATACTTTTATTTCCGCTAGCCTTCCCTCCACCTAAAGAATAGGGAGGCTTAGAGTAGGGTGAGCCTATCGGTTAGGGCGATAGGGAATAACGGGAGGCCAGTGCGCATGCGCACTAACTGCCATAACTGTCAGGGTCACCCTGTTCTAAATCTCGCTAATAATTTTTAGCCAGGATTTGCAGAGAAACCGGCGTTTTTTTCTGGAGGTGTGCCAGAATCACACTTAAGCTATGCCACCTTCCTCGCTATAGTCCGTTTTCATTACTTCTATATGCATGCGGTGATAGCGCCAGTGTTCCTGTTGGAAACACAACCCCGGGACAAGACGGGAAACGCCAGCTTTAAATACCCCGCGAAATCCGCACACGCTGCCCTCAGATCACGGAGCTTGGCGACGAAGAACACACTGGGGAGAGAAAACCCCGTGTTGCATCCCTCCCTTTCCTTTCTCCCTACTTCTGCCCGTCAGAGAGGGGAACAAAGGCTGGCAGGCACGCGAGCGTCGACGTCCAGCTTCTTTCCCTCCTCGGGCCCGCTAATTGGGGCAGCGACTTGGGCACGACGACGAGGAGGGGGAGGAGGGAGATGGAAGGAAGGGAGGAGGATGAGGGACGACAGCGACGGCAGCGTCACATAGCCGAAATAAGAAGCCGCCACCGCCGCCGCCTTTGCCGGATTAACGGCTCGGTGATTTGAGCTAATTGTGTTTTAAAACCGTGCCGGGCCAAGATTTTTATCGCCCCGCACCACACACACTTCCCCTAGAAGTGAAGCAGAGAGAGAGAGAGAGCACGCACTACACGGCCGCCGTCCAGCAGTTGGGTGGCGTACGGAGCAGTGCATGAGACGAGGCGAGGATAGTGTGAGACATGCATATGTGTTAGCGTGCGGTGCGTCTGTGTGTGCGCGCTGTGGCTATGTACGCACTCGTTCCCACCACCATCGTACGCAGTTGTTCCTGTCTCGGTGCTTATTAAAACGACCGGAGGGGAGAAGAGAGAGCTGTGGAAAGTGAGAGCACGACAAAGCGGATTACGACGTCTCCGTCGCCTGACGCGCGCCACCGAGTCATTATACGCCATTGTGAGAAAGGCTGTCAGTTCGGCGACGAAGAGCACGACGAGAAAAGAAAGAGGCACGGCATTAAAATGTGGTCGGGGAGAAAGATATGCCAGCGGAGTGAGTTAACGGCGCGTTTTCTTTCTTTTTACTCGAGACGGAGGTTTATCGCTGCCTCATGTTGAATTAGTATACGCAAAACCTGTGTGCAAACCTACAGTCGTCCGCGCACATAAGCCATACGCTGAAAGACAGGCTTCTATACTTACGCAACACCGACGGGGCTACAGAAAAGATACAACTAAAACATCATGGAAATAATAAAACTAAGCAAGCTTGCTCTTAAAACGAGGAATCCCGGGAGTTCCCTCGCACTTTGTGCGTTTAAGAGTCTTCAGTGCATACGGGACCATAAGTGCAGGTTGGACTTTAGCAGAGATACTGGGAAATCACGCAACAAAAAGCCTCGGGTAGTCGAACCTGACCTGAAGCCCTCCGCAACGGCCCTACTCTCCTTCCGTCCTTCACCCTTCCTCCTTTCCTCCTCCCTTCCTTCGTGACGTAAATCGAATGTTTACTCTGAGCTAGACTGTTACTGCGCAATTCCTTCCCTCATAGGGACCACACAAGCACGTCACTAGTTTTTTCTTTTTTTCACCAGCTCCTTGTGGTCTCCAATATATAAATGAGTAGCAATGCGACTTCGGACGGACCTACAAGTAAAAATAAACAGCCGTTTTTATCTACGGCTGAGCTCCGGGAACTGTTTGTTAAACCAGCACGGCCCAGCATCGGAAGGGCAACGATGAAGCCGTCGACGTCTGAGGCTCCACATCCATCTCCCCTCTGAGAATGCGACTCGGCATTACCGCGGCCCGACAGAGTCAAGTAGCCGACAAACGACCCATTTCGTATGCCCGGAAGCCGACGGGTGACCAAAGGAAGAAGATGGCCCTGGAGTGGTCCCGCAGGAACGCAGCCGTCACACTCAAGAGCATGATCGATGGCAAAGCAGCCCAAAGGAGACAGACGCGCCCTTGGGCGCGCTGTCTCGAGCGTGGCTCCTCCCCACCGGCCCGTGTTCACGGGCAACGTAAAACATGTAGATGGCATGGACACAAATACGCAGCCGAGCGCGAGGAGCAATCTCGAAAGTCTGCCTGGACACGGACCGCTGTGAGAGGCATCGCGAAAGAGGACGGGCGTGGACGCGCCGCTTCCTGTGTGCTAACACGTGCACATCTCATGACTAAATAATAACCCGATGCGCCGTTACGTAAACCAGTTTCTTTCCTTTTCGAGGATGGGTAGCAGCGGCCACTCGTGAGCGAGAATTCGACTGTGCACGCGCAACGCGGCTTCATAAGTAACCGCTGTTTATATCCTCGAGAACTTGCGTTAATTTCGTCCGTCTTATCGGGGACAATTTCGGTTCTCACCAATGAAAGCGCAAGTCGCGTTCGGGTTCAACAGACTGATTTCAGCTGTTAATTCGTCATACATGGTGTTACCTCGGCGATCACTGTGTATGCTTTCCAGCGGCACTTAGGTTTTTTCGAAACGCTCAGGCAACTTCAGACCTCAGACACGTCGCTGAGGAGGAAGACAATAATAGTGATTATGATGATGAGGAGGAGGCTCTGAAAAGGGGAAAGAAGCAGCAGCAGCTGGAAAACCGCAATTTCTCTTTCATTACACACGTGCGCTTGCTAGAGCACTTGTACGTGTACGCGCTCACGCTCACAGCCATAATTCACTGGTCAGGTATGTTCCACAAATTTGCTTTTGCCAACTTTGGGTCTGTCTGCCCTCTATCGGCCGGCTCATCTGTCCGTTCGGTGACTTCAATCCACACAGAAAGTGATCGCCTGTGAGGATATCCCACTCGCAGAAAGAAAGGAAAGGAACATTGGTTCCTAAATGCGAAATGATCGAAAAGAATTGCGAAAGCTTACGTATGTAGAAGATGAGCGGGCTGAGAAACACTAGCGCTTGGTCACGCTGCACGCACGCACACATACATACACGCACATGCACGCACGCTATTCGGGTCTGCCATTTACCCGTTCTTTAGCTCATCGAGTTACGGCCTCAGCCGTATACCGGCCGGGACAGAGCGGCGACCGCCACCATCCGTCTTCCTCGACCGTGGCGTCGAAAGGGACGGCCGACAGTGTGCGACGCAGTACACGCCGGGCCAAGCGGCCGGCGCCGGCGACGATTACGCGCCGACATGGAGTTTGGTCGCACATTCATCAATGGCAGCTGCCTCTGTGCGTGGGGACGGCCGAAATGCGAGCCCCGTAAATACGCGGTGCGGCGCCTCAGGCTGCCACGGTCGTCCTAGCGTCGGTTTCCTCTTGACGTCTTACAGAACAAACAAACAAAAAAACATGCGGCCTAACGAAGGTCCTCAGTACGAAGAGTTCGATGTGCGTCAACTCGCCTGGACCTTGTCAGTGGACAGGACTCTCTCTTTCTCGCTATGTCTCTCTCACTTCATTAAAACCGAGCCTCCTGTAAGAGTGTCCGCATTCGGTCACTGGCCCATTATAACTTTTTAATGCTTTGTTTCTTTTTATTAGAGCAGGTGTCTTACCGATTACATTGCTTGCCCTTCTCATGTCCACCCTGCTCGGATCAAACTATGGCCTGCAGAATTAATGAATTAATTGGATAACAGAACACTGATGGAAGTGGTGCAGCTTTGCAGCTTGCACGGCGAGCAAGTAGTGAGATGGAACACGAGATCAATGACGACGAGCTTGCGAAAGTTCCGTAATTTGCTTTTTTTGATTGGCAGCAGCCATTGTCATTGATCGCGCATGTTTAATCTCACAACTTGCTCGCCGTGCAAGCTGCAATGCCGCACCACTTCCACCAGTGAATTCTGCGATCGCGCACTCGCAAGCAAATCAGCGAGATCTTGAGGGTGTCACCTATAGTGCTAGTAGCTTGCACACCGTGTACTGAAAAAAGCGCCGCTGCGAATAGCCAGAGTCCCGCACCCGACAGCAACGGGCCTCTCGTTGGGCTGCTTAACATTTTAGAGCGAGAGCTTTAAGGGCCCCGTGCTGGAAGAAATCCCGCGGCGTCCGCTGTGAGCCATACATTCGGATAGGTTGAAAATGTGGCTAAGTCACACGTGGAGCGGCGGATTTGAAAAGTGAATAAAACATTAGAAGACTGGTGATTAGAAGATCGCGACATGACTAAAACGTCATTAGGACATGTAAGTTTATAACGCAAATTTGTGCTGATAGGAAAATTAGGGTAATTGGAAGTACGGAAAGCTGAGCAAGTTGGTTACTGTTATCCATGGTAAAACAGCGCGGAAAAACACGAGGACGGAACAAACAGGTGTCGTCGTGTTTGTTCCGTCCTCGTGTTTTTCCGCGCTGTTTTACCATGGTTAGGGTAATTGGTCAGAAATAGAACCTCTGACCCTTATTTTGCGAGTCAAACACACAACCCACAGGCCACGCAGACCCGTTCGTACAGCTCGGTTAAAGCGGGGCTTTATATGTATGCCGTGCGGTCTTTCACATAATACGGAAACAGTGTCCGTGTCTGCGTCGGCAAGAGAAGCCGTTGCCGAAACCCATAAACGCTATCGTGTCATACTCTTAAG